>NW_008331125.1:784911-785206 GCF_000622305.1 Nannospalax galili | reverse complement strand
TTTTTTTTTTTTTGTCTTTTTTGAGACAGGGTCTCCCTGTAGGCCCAGCTGCCTGGACTCACTGGAGATCTGCCTGCCTCTGCCTCCCAAGTGCTAGGATTAAAGGCATGAACCACCACACCCGGCGCTCTTTAGCTTTTTATTCTAGTGTTGTTTTTTTTTTTAAATGATAGTCTTTCTTGGTTTTTATATAGAAAATAAACACTACAGAACTGAGATGAGCATGAAGAATGATTGACACATAGTAGATGGAATTAAAATATGTACTCAAAATTTTAAATTATTTAATAGAAAA
>NW_008331125.1:773983-784798 GCF_000622305.1 Nannospalax galili | reverse complement strand
ATTCGAAGAAAACATGGATAAGCAGATGGATTAATGCTAGTTTTCCTCTAGCTGCTGAGCGGTATTACGCATCAGTGAGTGTGAAGTTAAACTGTTGTTGGTTAAGGGAAATTTAGTTGTTTTACTCTAGAGCATTCTTGACATGATCGTAGATTTAAAACACTCCTAAACAGTATTCCTTCAACAAACTTTTTTTTGTGTGTGTGAATGTGTGAATACCACAGCATTCATGTGGAGGTCCAGAGTGCAGCATTGGGTATTGGTCCTTATCTTCCTTTGAGGCATATCTCTGTGTTGTTTGGTGTAGCATATGCCAGACTAGCTAGACCAGGTGCTTCTGGGAATTCTCTTGTCTCCACCTCTCACCTCCCAACTCTTCATATGAGGGCTGGAATTACAGATGCACATCACTGCATTTGGCTTTTATGTGGGTTCTGAGGATTTGAATTCAGGTCTTCAGGCTTGTGTGGCAAATGCTTTTCTCACTGAGCCATTTCCCTAGCCAAACAAACAATTTTGACTGCAAAGCACAGGCTTTATGTTAGGTTTTAAGGAAACACTGGAAGAGAAATCTGTCATTCCTTTTATTGTTGAGTCAGTTGAATGAACTCTATATTGATAAGATAATTATGCAAATAAAAATGTAGTTATGATTATGTTGAATACCATTTTTCTTCTGAACACAGACAGGCTGAAGGAGGACATAAGGCATAGCCCATTCATTGCCTTTAAAGCCAAATTGGGCCTTTTTCTAGCATAGGGTAATTAAAGACATGGAGAATATGGCAAGATATAGAGAAGATAGCAAGAATTTTAGTTTGTTAGGAATACAAAGCAGATATAATAGCAAGTCTGCTGAATGAACACTTGTTCAGTGCCTTTACTGTCTAATGAAACATTAAGCACTGAAAGAGTACAGATAAATTGGACTCAATGGGACAGATTTCTTATTTGGTAAGCATGGGATCAATTAGGAATGTAATTGACACATGACATCAATGGCTAACTTCTGAATGTTGTCATGGCCAAAGGAGGAAAAATCCATTATTAATTTAGTAGCTTAACAGTGAAAAGTTTTAAGATGTACAAAATGGCTCAACCGTATGCATATTTTCTCAATGTAAATGCTCTGCGGTTAAAAAAAAAGGTAAGGATGATAATGATGGCTATTGGTTTTGAGTACTTATTTGTGAGCTGCCATTCCAAACAATCTGTGTATAATAGTTCATTTTCTCCTCACAACAAATAAGTGGGGCTATGACCTCTGTTTTAGGAAATGGGGTCAGATGTTAGATCCAGGGAAGAGACTGTACATCTCCTCTTTGGATCTTGTCTGGAGTCACACTGCAAAAAAAAAAAAAAAAAAATTATGGTCTAGGTCAGGCGTGGTGGTGCAGGCCTTTAATCCCAGCACTCAGGAGGCAGAGGCAGGAGAATCTCTGAGTTCAAAGCCAGCCTGGTCTATATAGTGAGTTCTAGGCCAGCTAGGGCTACAGGAAGACCCTGTCTCAAAAAAAAAAAAAAAAAAAATTATGGTCTAACTTTTAATAATTTGGTTACATGGATTTATAGACCATGGTACCAAGGTAAACTAATCCAGCCCTCATGAACTTCATACTGAAGATCATGAACTTCATATTGAAGATAAAATTAATAATACAAAAACATAAGCATAGGAGGACTATCAAATAATTGGAAATTACTATGAAGGCTATTTGGAGTATCTGTTTCTGTTTACTCTTGTTAATGATGAACTTTGTATTAAATATTCTGTCAGTAAGACCATTAAGCCATTGCTTATACTTGACTACTTGACTAAATTTTTTAAAAACATTTAAAAATTAAAAAACAAGAAGACAAACTTCTTTAATTTGAAAGAAACATATGTAGAGTGAAAGAAGTCAGACACAAAATGGCACATCTTTTTAATTCCATTTATATGATATGTCCAGTTGGAAAATCTGTACAGTCAGAAAATAGGTTGGTGGTTACCAAGGGGTAATGGTAGGGGGAAATGGAGAGGGACTGATAATAGGTGTTAAGTTGTGTTTCCAGGGTGATGAAATGTTCTGGAAATAGTGGTAGTGGTTGCTGAACTCTGTGAGTATACTACAAACGAATGAATTCTTTTAAAAAGGGTGAAATTACTGGTACATGGCTTGTAGCTCAGTAAATACTATTAAAAAATTTTGTTGAGCTGGGTGTGATGGCACAGACCTTTAATCCCAGCACTTGGAAGCCAGAGGATCTTTGAGATTGAGGCCAGCCTGGATAGTCTGCATAACAAGTTCAGCTGGGGCTACATAGTGAGCCCCTGTCTCAAAACAAATAAACAAGATTTGTTGTAAGATTACAAAATTAAGATAAGAATTATTCAAAAATGTGATTTATGTAATCTCAAAATTCTTACAATGACTACTACAAAGAAAAGACATGTCTAGATTTGCTTTAATAACTGTTTTTTTTTTTCCTAGTACATGAAGTAGGTCAGGACAAGATGCACATTAGGACTAGGAAAATTATAAAGTAGTATGTGTTGTTGTCTCAGGTCACTGTGAGATCATGAAGTTATCTAGCGTCTCACTTCAAATCCAAGATTTTGTTTCCCAGTGGAATGAGGATCAAGTTGGGTTGGTTTGTCACCATCTCACATGGAGTATCTTTCTGGGAGTGTTTCCACCATAGTATGGAAAAAATGGCGAACATTCATGAGGTAGTATGATGCTATAGAAAAGGTACAGTCATCAGTTCATTCACTGTGTGTCCTTGACTAAAAATACTTTGAAGTCTCTTTTCCTTTCTGAATAAAATGGGATATATGATACCTCCCTCATAGGTATGGATTTAGTGGGATAAAGTCTGTAAGCTGCCTAGCATGGAAGACATCAACAAAAGGTTGTTTTTTTTTTTTTTATAGAACTGTAATGTGTTGAGAAAATTATATATATATTTGCATTTCTTATTTATTTGTTTATTGTTTATTTTATTTTATTTTATTTTTGAGATAAGGTCTTACTCTGTAGCCATGGACATTTGTAGGTCAGCCTGGACTCTAACTCCCAGAGATCCACCTACCTCTGCCTCCTGAGTGCTGGGATTAATTGTATGGGCCAGCATGCCTGGCTTTTTAAAAATTATTTCTTTGGAGGTTAATGAAAGTATTTAAAAATGAATAAGATTGTTTCTGTATGAAATACACAAAAAATCAATAAATAAAAAAGTGAGTTATATTTGAGGAAGAAGCATAAAAATTTGCTTCATGTTAATTAGTAAAAATGAAAAACACGACCATTGAAATCTACCTGATGACTTTATATCCATGCTCAGGTGCAAGGATCTCGGAAAGTAACCTACTATGACTAGTAATAATCAAATATATAGAGATTAGAGACTCATGTGCAAACATCTAAGTTGCATTACAAATGAGTTTTTCTATATGAAAAAATATATTTTTAAAAAGAAGAGATCTTTTTTAAAGGTTAAAAACTTTATTCAATTTTATGTCTTATAGGGTTTATACTGAGTACAATTAATGTATAGCTGTATTAATTCAACACTGTGAACCTAAAACTTTACAGCTAATTTTGAAAAAGATGCATTTTTGCTTTGAAAACTTTTATTGACTATGTCAATGCTGTTGTAATGAAATGCTTCTACTAATTTTGTGGTTATTAAATAAATTAAAAACAAATCTACCACATAGATATTTTCGCCTCTCTTGTTTTCATGGTCTCTGAAAAGTAGTTGTTGAAGCACTAATGTAGCCAGGGAAGGCTACAAAAATGAAAAGATTCATCAGTGTCTTATACATTTATGATGGCATTTTCTGGACTTCCAAAACAAATTGAAATGAAGCTGTTGCAAAAATGAACTAATCAGGGGAGGAGGAGGATCCAATGCTCTTCTTGCTTTGTGTTCACAAGTTTTCTGATTCAGGGGCAGTTTACAACTTCCAGGGCATCCATGAAAGTCAGGGTTGCCTGAATAATTTTTAAGCTTCCTCCATTTCCAAAACTGTTTTTATGGAAACTAAGTAGGTTTAGATAAGGAAAAGTATGACATATCAATAATATTGACTTCCTATGATAATGAGTTTTATTTTTATTTACTCTCCAGCCTTTATTTTTAAGGACATTTGAAGTGATTGTAGTGGTCACAAATTATTGATCCTGATCAACTTTTGTACACTAAGGGATGAAAAAGAAGAAAAATTAATACTGGAGAAATTGGACTCCAGCTGTACCGTGATGTTCAAACTTAGGGACCAACATTGTTTTTATTTATTTTTAGTTATTAAGCCTGTTATTATATAAACTGTTTCCTCCTGTGGGCTTAGTTTGGATCCTGGTTGTTATAAAGTGGCTGGTTCTACCAAGGAGAAACCACTGTCATGAGCCAGTAGAAAGGAGACTATCAAATGGCCTACTGTAGATGGTGACTTTTAAGACATGCCATTTTAGTAAATCATAGCCATAATTAGATTATGAATATTCATTTGGAGCTAAGTTGGTAGGGTACTTGCCTAGCATGGACAAAGTCCTGAGTTCAGTCTCCAGAACTGCATAAACCAGATATGGTAGCATACTCCTGTAATC
The DNA here is from genome assembly GCF_000622305.1 of Nannospalax galili. NCBI lineage: Eukaryota > Metazoa > Chordata > Mammalia > Rodentia > Spalacidae > Nannospalax > Nannospalax galili. The sequence continues at coordinate 780,203 of NW_008331125.1, read as the reverse complement.
CCAGTACTTGGAGGTGGAGGCAAGAAGATCAGGAATTCAAGGTCATCTTTGAATACCTACTGAGTTCAAGGTCAGTCTATGCTAAAAAGCTATATGACTGTCTCAAAAAAACAAAAAGTATGATGAAAAAAACAAGGTACTAGGGAGATAACTCAGTTGGTAAAGTGTTTGCTTTGCATACATGAAGACCTGAGTTTGAATCCTTATTCATATAAAAAGTTGTACTTAGGCCAGGTGTGGTGGCACACACCTTTAGTTCCAGCATTCTGTGGGACTCAAGCCAGCCTGCTCTACATAGCAAGTTCCAGGCCACCTGGGACAACAGGGAGACCCTGTCTCAAAACCAAGCAAACCAAAAAAGTTGGGCTTAGTATTGTGTGTCTGAAACCCCAGCATTGTTGGGCCCCCAGCTGACTATGCCCCAAGTCTAGTTGAATTGGTGAGCTCCAGATTCAGTGAGAGACCTTTCAAAAAATAACGTGGTGAGTTACTGAGGAGGACACTCAATGTTGACCTTTGGCCTCTACATGCACACATATGTATACACACATACATACACACATGTGCACACACACACAGAATGACTATTCAGTTCTGAATTAAGAATAGTGCTGTTTTAACATGAAGGTACACTTAAAGGGTAATTTCAGATGAATAATTGTAAAATTGTCTAATTGTGTCATAATTCAATGGGTTCATTACTTTTTAATTTCATAATTTGCTATGCCAATTTTATTGGAAATAATGTAATAAGAAATAGTTTCAAGTTTGTACTCTTGGTTTTAAAATGAATAAAGTTTGTTATCTGTAATTTAAAAAAATGTACTAATTTTTTTCCTTTGTCCTTAACTTTTTCTGAAAATGGTATGTTGAATCATCTGCATGTACAAGAGCTGGAATGAATAGTTAATATTTTGTTAAGTAGAACAATCAAATGAGTCATTTGTTTTGTAATATTTCTTCTAAAATTAAAAACTTATTACTCAGTGTTGCAAGTGGAATAGCTGGTTATCAAACAAACTAATATGATATAATGTTCTTTCTATAGGTTTTATTGAAGACTACAGCTGGAGATATTGACATAGAGTTGTGGTCAAAAGAAGCTCCTAAAGCTTGCAGAAATTTCATTCAGCTTTGCTTGGAAGGTCAGTATCACCTTTGTTATCATTCTGGGAGAGAAATGTATTAATTTAGAAATAGCTACAGTTTAGTTGGGCACAGTGGCACACCCCTGTAATTCCAGCACTTGGGAGGCTGATGCAAGAAAGATTCGGAGTTTAGACTAGTCTGAGTAACAACAAGGAAACACTTTAACTAAAACCATAGATGAATGAATTTTTTTTTTAAGAATAAACTGCAATGCATTTTTCACATTGAGGTCTGGTATTACACAGAGGTACCACGAGACAGGCATTGATGAGAGACACAGTATTGAGCTATGTGTCAGGAAATAGAAAGGATGACTACCTACCTCCAAATAAACCTCTCTACTTTTCACAGAGAAATTTACCTCAACAAAGTTTCAGAACTCTAGCCATTTCTTCCATTCTTACCCCTAATTTATCTAATTGCATAATGGTCTTTTTTATGGGAACGTCTACTATTAGTTACAACTAAACCAAATTTCAGTTCTTCCTTAGACAATTTGGACTTTTGCCTGTGTGATTGTAATTGCCTCTTATCTGGTCCTCCCCTCTCATTTCTTTGCCCTCTGCTTATGAATATGATACTTGAATCTTTCTTTTCTTAAATTTTTTAAATTGAATTTTTGTATATTTCATATAGAACATCTTAATCATCTTTATACCTCCTTCCCCACTGATGCCCTCCAATAGCTCCCCAATGGAATTCATACATTCTGTCATTTGTGTTAAGGCCTATCATGTGAAGTTAGTGTCCCCAGATGTCTCTCAGTGCAAGTTCATCCATTGAGGTCTAGTAAACCTATCTAGATTCCCTCCCTAGGAAGATCAGCTCTTCCTCACCCAGCAGTAATCAGCTGCCAGTAATTATTTGGTTAAAGTTGGGGCCTGCTGTCCATTTCCACAGTTCTGTTCTGGGTTTTTGTCTGCTTAAATTTGCGTGGGTCCTGTGCATGCTGACACCATTGCTGTAGGTTCATATGAGCAGGGCCCCAGAAGCCTGTAGGACTCTATTTCTGGATGGTCATGCACCTCCTCCCTGGCTCTTGCAATCTTTACACTCCCTCTTCCACAAAGGACCCTGAGCCCTGGGTAGATACATTTTAATATAGGAGTCCTGTCCAAGGACCCACACTCTGTAGACTCTGATTCTGTACGTTTTGTCCATTTGTGACCTTTTTGTGTTCCTGGCCCTGTTTTGCATGAGGGAGCTTCTTTAATACTTGAATCTTTTTTTGTTTTGTTTTGTTTTTTGGATTTTTTAATATTTTATTTATTTTTATTTTATGTATATGAGTGTATTGCCTGCATGTATGTAAGTGCACCCTCGTCATGCAATGCCCACGGGGGACAGAAGAGGCCATTGGATCCCCTGGAACTGGAGTTATGGACCGTTGTTAGCTACCATATGGGTGCTGGGATTCAAACCCGGGTCTTCTGGAAGAACAGCCACTGTTCTTAACCACCGAGCCATCTCTCCAGCCCTGATACTTGAATCTTTAGGGAGCTTGGCTTCCTAGCTTCCCAAATCTGCTTTCATTGCACTAACCACATGGTTACCATTACCTTTATTTCCTGAATGTTTCCTTCCTACTTCCCTATATCTCCTCATATTAGTTCTCCATTTTTGAGTATGCTCATCCTGTTTTTATTTAAATCCACCATTTATTATTATTTTTTTCTAAATCCATTTTGACACAAAGCTTACCATCTTACAGAATTCACTGATACTGTTTTCAGTGTCTTCAGATTTGAGTATGATAATTTGATGTTAACATTTTTCTTTTTAAGAAACTTTGTAGAATTTTATATCCACTTGAGTGTTTTTTGTTCCTGAATATTTCTTTATGCAGCAGGTGTTCCATATATTTTTGCAGTTTCTTGTTGGCTTCTAAAATACATTACATATGGCTTTTAATACCTCCAGTAGTGACAAATCAATGTCCTTCACACTAAACACAAATTATAATTATAATCTGTAATTATACAGATTTAGTATTGGGTTTTGGAGTCTTAGCCATACACTTAGATAACCATCTAAAATGAGTATAAATTTAGAAAAATGTCAGTTTAAGAAGTAGGATAAAGCTACTATAACAGAAGGAAAAGAAACTGGTAACCTAATACACCTGATGTTTAGAGACAGACAGTGAATTTTCATGGTATCAAAAAACAGTAATTTGAGCCAGAAACAGGTTTAATAGAGAATCCACACTATCCTATTGTGTGATATAGACAAAGGTCTCCAAATAGGTAATTAGATAAATATGTAACTGCAAGGGGACCAATTAAAGGAATAATAAAAGAATCAGATGAGAGAGAGAAAATACATCTGCAAAGACCATCACATATAATTGCTATGACAGGCAGGAAGGAAATAAAATGGGACAGCTAGTTTAGTTAAAGAGGTCTCAAATAACTGTCAATAAAGCTAAGAAGCACAGGAGATGAAGAGTCAGACTTCTGGTAATAAGTTTTCAGTCCACAGCTCAGATTTTATGGGCAAGTGAAATTACAAAAACATTAGAAAGAATGAACGGTAGATTGCAACCCGTGCCGAGGTGAATGGAAGAAACAGAAAAGATCTGGATAGACTATGACATGAAATAAAGATGTGGCTCATTCAGATGGTGGTGAAGCTCAGCTGCACCAACAATTTATAAGAAGACAAGGAGAAAGAAGAATGGAAAACAAATAAACAGAGCAGTTTTCTTAATTAAACAGTGAAGAATTTATTGGAATTGTTATTGGAAAGGCTAACAACAGGCTTGATTTTAAAAAAAAAGGTACTCCTTAGTAGATCAGTAAAGTTAGGGTTTAAAAATGTAATGCAAAGAACCTCATTTAATTCCTCGACTGTATGATTAAGTTGTTATGTTCCTGGGTCTTGCAAACACTTCCATCAATGTAACAACAACGACAGCAAAAATGCAGTTTCCAGAATTAAAAGCAAATAAGGAAGAAGGAGCTCGGCCTTAGGTGATGCCCTCAGCGGAAGCAGTGCTCATGGTTGAAAGTATAGTTGTACCCTTTCTAAAACACAGAGATCTGGACTGATACAGATTCAACCCTAGATTTTACGTCTTTGCCACCTAGTTAGGTGAACATTTAAAATGAGTGTAGATGAAAAATTGTCAGTTTAAGAAGCAGGATGAAACTATTATAGAAGGGAAAAAAAAGACTATGTAAGCAAAGAAAGCTAATTTTCAAAGCTAATAGCTTTGTTAATTGTTAATTTGGATAATTTCATTATGTTTTCCAACTATGAGGAAAGAATAAACTTAATCATGCAGCTCTTCATCTTTTTCACTGTTAAACTTCAGCTTCATCTCTTCATGGTCCATCCTTCATCAGTTAAATTTTATGCCCTACTTTTTTGTTTTTGGTCTTTTGAGTTAGTGTGTCACTATGTGAGTTCCAGGTCTCAAGCTGGCCTTGATAGCAGAGGTCTGCCTGCTTCTGCCTCTGGAATGCTGGGAGTAAAGGCATGAGCCACCATGCCTGGCCTGCCCTACGTTCCTTTACAATAATTGATTTTTTTCTAACAGATACTAAACATAAACATATAGAAATATTTCACAATTTAAAAGAATAATTTTGTTAAACCTAAAACATTTGTTTTAAAAAAAATTACCATAGAGAGGTCTTAAGAGATGGCTCTCTGAGTAAAAGTGCTTACTGTGCAAGCATGAGGACCTGAATTTGAATCCCCAGCATCCACCAAAACAGACAGGCATATTGTACATGCCTGTAACTCTAGCACTGGGGGACAGAGACAGGTATATCCCTAGATTTCACTGGCCTGCCAGTCTTGTTGAAACAGTGAACTTCCAGTTCAGTGAGATAGTATGTCTCAAGGGACTAAAGTAGAAGATGACAGAGGAAGACACCCAATTCCTCCCATGACCTCTGCATGCATGTTCATAGACCCATGTATCTGCATACTCATGAAGGTGCATCACACACATATACACACCAAAAACCCAACCAAACCAAACCAACCAACCAACCAAAAAAAAAAAAAATGACTGAAGAAAATAGGTCAGACTGTCACAAAATGAGCTTTAGATTAACAGCTAATAATGATAATAGTAACACACACCTTTAATCTCAGCACTGGGAGGCAGAGGTAGATGTGTCTCTGTGAGACTGAGGACATCCTGGTCTACATAGAGAGTTCCGGGCCAGCTGGGGCTACAGGGAGACCCTATTTCAAAAAGCCTAATAATAATAATATAATAATAAATAAACCAATAATTATACAAAATTGAACATAAAACAATATTTTAGAGAAGAAACATGCAGCTGATTTTAAAATACAAATATTAATTCCTATATGTATTTGGCAATAGAATTAATCACAGTATATCATATCAGAAATGAGAGCAGTCATGAGAAGTCCAGGAGTCACAGTAGTCAGAGACTTTGCTTCAAAATTTGAATGCATTCGAATTTCTTTCAAAAGCTAAGGATGCCAGGAACATGCACAATGAGGCCATGAAGCTGCTTTCCTCAGAATGCTTGCACGGAGGATGTACAGCAACTTAGAAGGAAATAGACTGAATACGTAAGCAACCAAATCTATTATAGCTCATGACATGCTGCTGTAATGACAGCTATGAATATGCATGGCAGTGCAGGCCTATAATCTCAGCAGTTGAGTGGCTGAGGCTGGAGGATCACCACAAGTGTGAGGTCTGGCTGAACTACAGAGTGAGTTCCAGGATAGTCTGAGCTAGGGTAAGACCTTCTCAAACACACATACACAAAACAACAAAACTGTAAATGCATACTTTGACAATGATTATATAGAGGAGTATAAATTGTGAATATGGACAATGTGGAATCATTTATAATAATAAATTATTTTATACATTAACAAGAATATGATTGGGAAAATTATAAAGAAAACAAAATACTGACATCATTCATGACTTTATGGGAAGTAAGAAAGGAATATCATGGTCAGATTTGAAAACATAAAGAATAAAGGTCTGTCTCACACTCCTCGTACACTGCATAGTGGGACTTATTGAGCCTGCTTTCTTAAATATTTTAGCTTGGAGCAGTAATCAATC
>NW_008331125.1:771944-773914 GCF_000622305.1 Nannospalax galili | reverse complement strand
CTCTCTCTCTCATTTCCTTCCAGTCCATTCAACATGCTGTGAGTTTGACCTTTTGAAAAAGCAGATCTAATCATGTCCTCAAAAAATGTTGATTGACTGGATATTATATATCTAAAGGGATAATTTTTTTACGGTACATGCCAGGGTAAATTTCCTATTCAAATTTGAATATAAGTTTGTAGTATTTAAGTGGAAATATTAAAAGTTCTCACATTTGAATTGAGCTTGAAAATTTATAGGTTGGTTTTGTATGCTTTTATTTTATCTTCAGAACAATACTATGATTTATTGGCTGTACAGTTAGCAAAAGGCCAGACTCAGAATTCCTGATTGTTAAATGCAGTGGTGGTAGGGATTTAGGTAGGGATTGCTCTTGGCTTGTGACTAGAAGGATCCTCTGAGCACTGAGAAACTCTTATGAATGTGACTCAGCAGCTCTTCACTGTAAGAAGGGACTGAAAACAACAGCAACAAAACCAGCTGATACTCCTTTCCATTTCTTCCAAGTACGGTTACTGGATTCAGTTGGTTACAGATTATACCCCCTTTACTTTGCAAATATAGGTAATTATGGATTGCCTTCAAGCCATTATAGTAAGTACTTTGTGAATTGTGTCAGTATAGTGCCTGCATCACAGGAGATACTTGATAAATATTGTTCACTGAATGAGTTAGGTTGTATTCAGTTGCATTTTAGAAAACTCAAGATGATTAAATGATGAAGTCATTTATCTTCTTGTATGATGAGATATCTGATGGTTAATAGTTTTGCAGTGTAGTCAAGACTTGTATTGCGAGCATGTGATTGAATCAGGACAGCCATCGGCCCTGTTGCTGCTTGTGTTTTATATGTCTCCATAATAGTAATAGCTTTTGCTTATGCAATAATTCTCTCAGGGCTAAGTGTACACTCTGTATATATTTTCCTCTTGTACCTACCTGAGCAATGTAAGCACAAAACTGATTTCAGTGATATAAAATAATTTCTTTTCTCCCATTTAAAGGATTTTTAAAAACTGGAGTGAAGTTTATATAATATAAAACTAGCCATTTTAGAGTATACAGCTTATATTACTAAACTCAGTATTGGACAACCAGCACCTCAATGTAGTTCCAAACTATTTTATTACCTTACAAGGAATCTCTTTACCCTTAAAGTAGTCAACTTCCTACTCACCTCTCCTCAGGTACTTGGCACATACCAATCTATTTCCCTTCTCTATTGATTTACTTTGGATATTTCTTATAAATGAAATCATACAAATGTGATCTTTTACATTTGCTATAATTAGCCATTTATCATCCACTGATACACAATTGAGCTGTTTCCATCTGTTGACTGTTGTGACAGTGTTTCAATAAATATCTGTGTATAAGTCTTTGAGTTTTCAATTCTTTTGAATGTCTATACCCAGAAGTAGAATTACTAGACCATGTGGTAAGTCTTTTATTTGGCTTTATATACCATTTTGCAGGCACAGCAGTGTATGAGCATTCTATTTATCCACACTCCTACCAGTATTTATTATTTAAGGTTTTTGGTTAATAGCCATTTAGAAAGTGTGAAGTCGCTATTTCCTTGTCGCCTTGGTTTGCATTTCCCCAGTGATGCTGAGTATTTTGTTCCTTTGCCTGCTGGTCATTGTTTGCTACTTCTTGTATAAACTCTTGCAGTCAAACTCCAATTCTTATCCTTCATGAAATTCTTAGCCTGTTCATTGCCTTCCTGGGATCCACGCTGTGCTTTATCTGAGTTAACTTTTTCCTCCCTGATGATTCTGGTTTCATAATAATGCTACAGGAGATCATACATGGTCTCTGCTGTATATCTGTGATTAGAAACTATATTTGGTAGGGCTAGAGAGATAGCTCAGTGGTTAAGAACATTGGCTGTTCTTGCAAATGACCCGGGTTCAAATCCCAGCACCCACAAGGCAGCTAACAACTGTCCGTAACTCCAGTTCCAGGGG
>NW_008331125.1:737586-771763 GCF_000622305.1 Nannospalax galili | reverse complement strand
ACATAAAATAATAATAATAAAATATTTTTAAAAAACTATATTTGGTGTATAAATAATTTTTTAAATCACTTAGCAAAGTGAATGGGAGTGTTTGATTGGATTCAAATATATCATGTTATTTGTCTCATTTATTGGAGCTTTTGAGGAGACCACATGGATAGTGCTAGAACTATAATCAGTACGTAATTTTGGTGTCTGTGGATCTGTATATTGTTTGTGTTTAGTAAACTAGTTTTTTATGGGAAGAAGGGTAAGAGGCAGGAAATGAGATGCCCACCTCTGCCAGGGTTCTCAGCTTCAGCACTACTGACATTTTGAGGTTGGTTAGTCTTTCTTGTGGAGATTATCCTTGCATTTTAGGATGCTTAGTGGGATTCTTAGCCTCCATCTACAAAATGCTAGTAGTATCCCCCAGTATTCTGTGATGGCCAAAAGTATTTTAAGTTGTTGACAAATGTCTCCTGAGGCACAAAATTTCTCCACCACCACCACCACCACCACCTCCTCCTCCTCTTCCTCCTCCACCTCCTCCTCCTCTTCCTCCTCCTCCTCCTCTTCCTCCTCTTCCTCCTCCTCCTCTTCCTCCTCCTCCTCTTCCTCCTCCCCTTCCTCCTCCTGTTCCTCTTCCAGTTCCTCCTCTTCCTCCTCCTGTTCCTCCTCCCAGTGAAGAACCAGTGATTTATATCAAACATCTCATTTTATTGTTTGGGAGAATTCTGGAGATTAAAAAAGCCAAAAAACATGTTTCCGTAGAAACGTGGTGTTTTGAAAATTGAGTATTTTATAGGAAGTAGGGAAGAAAAGGTTTTGGTTTGAAGCCTATTTAGCATTCTGGAAGTTAAATCTTGTGGCTATTTGTATATTACCTGTGATAACTAAAGGCACACTGAATTTTAGAAGTTGATAAATCAATTTTTTTTTCAGCCTACTATGACAACACCATTTTTCACAGAGTTGTACCTGGTTTCATAGTCCAAGGTGGTGATCCCACTGGCACAGGAACTGGTGGAGAATCAATCTTTGGAGCTCCATTCAAGGTTAGACTCAATTACTGTTATTATAACCACCTTGAATTATTTCTTCAAAAGTGATTTTTTTTTTTTTAAGATGTGTTATGCCTGCATACATGTAAGTGTGCCACAGGCATACAGTGCCCACAGAGGTCAGAAGAGGGTGAGAGATCCCCAGGAACTAGAGTTTTGGGTGGTTGTTAGCCACTGTGTGTGTGCTGGGAACTGAACCTAGGTCCTCCACAAGAGCATCTGATGCTCTTAACCACTGAGCCATCCCTTCAGCCACATTAGTAATTCCTAAAATAAGGAAGCTTTTGAAAATCCCAAATTTATTCCTATGGGAAAGAATGTCTAGAGTTTCCTGGGCCTGTGTGAGTTTGTTTACAAATTTTCATAGAGGGTGCTGCAATTTCCTCACTGGAAATTGCTATATAGATTAGCCTTGAACTTGTGGCAGTCCTCCTGCCTGTGCTTCCTGAGTCAGGCATTCTAGTACTACCACGCTTGGCCACAGTGTGATTGTGGAGAAAAATAGCTGCACTCCTGGCTTTGGTTTTCAGATGATAGTGGCTCTGGAAAATAGGAAATTGTATTTAAAACTCTCAGGTGCTTAATATAGATGTTTTATATTAAATGTACAAGAATTCAATAAAAATATATAATAAAATTTAAAAACAAGAAAAAAAATCTCAGATGTCACTGTTAGACAATTACATGTTTTACTAAAAATTCTGTCTCATAATTTTAGAACCTCCACTTTGTAGGAAGTATGCGTTTATCTTATTAATCCTATTATTTAGTGTACCCTCTTTTTGACATTTTCTTCCTAAGTTGGCATTTTTGCTTTACTTTTAAGTACCACAGTTACATTGTTAATGTTTTCAAGTAGATCCTCTTAAAGATGTCATGCAGATACCACAGATGAGGGAATTTAAGCAACGAAACAGTTCTTCTGGATGCTGGGAAGTCCAAGGCTAAGGTGTCTGCCAGTTTGGTTCCTAGTGAGAACCAAGAATTATGTACTAAAGAAAAATAGCTTCTTAAGAAGCATTAATTATGCTAGGCATGGTGGCACATGCTTTTAATCCCAGCACCCAGGAGGTGGAAGCAATCAGATCTCTGTAAGTTCAGGGCTAGCCTGGACTACATAGTGGGTTCCAGGCCAATTGAGGCTACATTGTGAGACCCTGTTTCAAAAAAGCATTGATTATATAATGTGGCTACATTATAAATGATTTCCATTGTCAGGTCTGGAGGGAAATTCTAAGTAGCTAGTCAAACAAGAAAACCACCTTAGAAGAAAACCACCTTAGAATTCTAGACTTGCCCCTGCTGTGTAAATGGGACCAATGCCATTTCTGAGAAGATTCAACTTAGGATACCTTAAGACTTTTAAAAACACATAAAATCACATTTGCACACTCATGGTAGGTTCTTTGAATTGAAAAACAGGAAGAAAGCATTTATTCCATGACATTTAGAACAAGACAGGAAGAAGCGATAGTTGAAGGAGTCACAGGTTCAAAGATGGGTTTCTTGGAAAAACATTTTAAGAGTTTAGCAGATTCTGATGGAGTAGGGAAGTGTGTCTGAGTAGGGATGGGTGTCTTAGAACTGTTTCCCTTTGAGCGTCCTTCCTCTTTGTGTAAGTGAGCAGATTTCCGTAAGATAAGTTATGGGCCAGAATTTATCTAGAAGATACTTGCAGACTGCTGAATTTGGGTTTAAGAACATTAAAGGAATAGTAAATTTGGATTTGATTATACTTGAAAATCAGTCAAATAAAGCCTCAGCATTTTTTATTAGAAATTATGTGAGGCCTTGCTGGTCTGCTGCATAGCTCATTGAATATGAAGGGTCTTGTGATAGAACAGTCACTAAATCTCTTTTATGCTTCAGGATGAATTTCACTCACGGTTGCGTTTTAATCGGAGAGGACTGGTTGCCATGGCAAATGCTGGTCCACATGATAATGGCAGCCAGTTTTTCTTTACACTGGGTCGAGCAGATGAACTTAACAATAAACACACCATCTTTGGAAAGGTTAGTGTCCAGTTATTTTAAACCTATGGTTTGGTATTGGTTTTATGTTATTCCTTAAACTTCTGTGATACATATGATTGACTTATATAACAGCTATCTTCATAAAAATATTTCCTGTGTTTACTTATTTAAAAATGATGGAGTGTGTTCCGATTATGAGGCATTATAATGGACTACCCAAACTTTGTGTGCTTCAAATCAGTCATCTGTCACAGTCTTAATGTGTCCTTTCTTTAGTCATACTGATGGATGGTATTAGCTACTCTGCCGTTTAGCCAGTGTTGTTTTTGTGTTTTTAAAGATACGTGGCTAATAATATTTTGCAGTTTATTACTGACAAGTTCACTTAAATTTAAAGTAGAAGTTGTAATGACATTCATAGTTTTTACTGAAAATATTATTTTGAACAGTATCTATTTAATCCTGTTCACAGTTAATAGCCAATGAGGGAATGGTCTTCCCGTAGATTTTTCAACAATTCGCTTTAAAAAGAGATTCTAAAGATTTGTTTCTCTCATTCTTTTCCTTTTTCATCTGTATATTCCTGTATTTGTAATACTTAGATATTAGACATCACTAGCTTTTTAGCCCCCTCTGCTGGTTCAGGAAGAATTGTTTCCTCCGCCTAAGCAAGAGATTTGCTTTTTTGGACAATGAAAGGGAAAAATACCTTAATATAATTGGGAAACTGATACTATTTTAAAATCTTGAAAACTGTTGAATGAAAGGAGTCACAGGAAAACCATGAAATGCAACACTATTGCTTAATTCTTAACAGCATGGGTTAGGAAATGCTGTTGTCATGTTGTTTTGAGCATTTCTAACCAGGGATTTCTGGTGCTAGATAGTTCCCCATCTCTTAATTTAAGACAAAACAAAATGATACTTAATTAACTATTCTATACCTTTTTTGAAAACCAGTTGCAATTATAAAATTGAGTCATTAGAGCCAATGTGTAGAACATAGTGGTTGTAAAATGGAAAAGCCACCACTCTTGTGGTGGTGTGTTGTAATTTCTTCCAGCCTCTGTTCTCTTATCTGTAAAGGAGGGTAATAGTCATCCTCACTTTTAGGGTGTTTGTGTAAATTAAATGAGGTAATAGTCTATAAAGTTCTTATCATACTGTTAATGATTACCCTACTTTAAGTTTGTGATGCTTGAATTAAATGTTTTTATTCATTAAGGAAGTTATTTGAGATGATATGTTTATCTTTAGTAAAAATTGACATTAAGTATGTATTAGAAATATCTAAAAATACTTAATGAAGGGATTGAGCTGATCTGTGATTTTTGGTCTTAAAATGAACTTGCTGTACCTTCTTTGTTAATTGCATATATTCTTACATAGTAATTTTAAAATTCCCTTTTACTTATTTAAAAATATTTACAAAAGTCCACTCTTTAGACTTTTTTCAGAAGCCCCCTGTTTATTTAGGGGATAAGGTAGAGCTTTGCAGTACATTCTGTATTTTGCTTGCTAGGTTACAGGGGATACAGTATACAACATGCTGCGGCTGACAGAAGTGGACATTGATGGTGAAGAAAGACCCCGCAACCCACATAAGATCAAAAGCTCTGAGGTAGGAGCGTCACTCTTAGGTGGTGTCCTCTGAGGAGTCAGTGATTCACACATTTAAACTATTGAACAAAAGCTTTTTGCTGAATATCATGGCTCATTTTTATCTATTTAAGCTCAATTTCAGATGTAGAACCTTTTTTTTTTTTTTGAGACAGGGTCTCTCTGTAATCCCAGCTGTCCTGGAACTCACTATGTAGACCAGGCTGGCCTTGAACTCACAGAGATCCGCCTGCCTCTGCCTCCCAAGTGCTGGGATTAAAGGCATGTGCCACCACACCCAGCAATGTAGAACTTTTTTAAAATTAAAAGATTTGAATTCAGAGCTGAAATTTTAATGATCTAATAAATGAAAAGCTCAACTCAGAATGAGAAGTTAAAGGAATTAGATTTATTTTCTCAAAAAAAGTGACTTTTAGGTAATTTTGAGGAAACAAGGCCCTTAATTAAGAGTATTTGATTTGGAGTCCAAACTCCTGGATTTGTTTCCTGGGTTTCCCTTTTGTAAAATGGGAATATGACAGAATCTCCGTTACCTAATAGAACATGAGATTCTTGCAGGACAGTGAGGCAGTGTAAGAGGACTCACTACTCTAGTAATATTTATGTGGGGAAACATTTGACACTGGCATTAATGCACTTCAGTATTCTAATTTTTTGTGAAATTTAAAGGTGGAAAAGTATATTCAAAATATTTCTTTTCATAGGTTTTGTTTAATCCTTTTGATGACATCATTCCAAGAGAAATTAAAAAGCTCAAAAAAGAGAAACCAGAGGAAGAAGTCAAGAAATTGAAACCCAAAGGCACAAAGTAATCATAGTAGAAAAATTTTTCTTCAGCTTTAAAAGTGACACTGATTTATTTGTTTTTGTTTTGTTTTTGTTTTTTTTTTTTTTGTAATGATTGTTTACTAATATGGGAAAGGCCATTTTGAACCAGGAAGTAATCAAAATGATGAGTGTAGACTTTTTAAAAACTGAATATCTCTTAAATTTAACTTAAATTTAAGCTAAAGTGCATCATTTAAATGTCTATATAAATGTGAGTTAATAAATATTTTGTGGGGCTGGAGAGATGGCTCAGCGGTTAAGAGCATTGACTGCTCTTGCAGAGGACCCAGGTTCAAGTCCCAGCACCCACATGGCAGCTATGAATCGTCCTTAACTCCAGTTCCAGGGGAATCCGACGCCCTTTTCTGACCTCCCTAACATTGCATGACACGGGTGCACTCACATACATGCAGGCAATACACTCAGACACATAAAATAAATTTTAAAAATATTTTTTTAAAAATAAATATTTTGTATTCACTAATTTTAGTTATTTATATAAATGCATTATTGAGAAACTTTTACTATTTGCTTGTTTGTGAGTTAACATATCCTCAGTATAAAGACTTTGAAGAGTAGAGGACAGTATAGAGACTATTTTTAATACATATGCTATAGAATTGCATACTTTATTTAACCTAATTGGTGCTATTAATTTACTTTTGTTTTCTGTGCATGAGCACATCAGTGTTGTGCAATACCTATGGAGACCAGAAGAGGGCACCAGAGCCCCTAGACTGGCATTACAGATCATTACTAGCTTTCAAGTAGATGCTGGGAACTGAACCAAAATCCTCTGGAAAAGCAGTCAGTGCTCTTAACCATTAAACCATCTCTCTTGGTGCTATTAAAAATAATCTTATTACAAATACTTTTAAATAAAACTGTTTCATTCATTATTCTGTTTTCCTTGAAGATATTTTCTTTAAAAAAATAGCAATTAATTTTTAAAATAAACTTCAATATTTTATGTCAATATTCTTTACTAATTTTTCTGGTTTTTTTTTTAATAATACAGAGTTAGAGTTCAACTGTTTTATCGAATTGTAGCATCCTCCTTATCAGTATTAGATTTAGGCAGTTCTTGTATGATCCTGCCACATTCAGTTCATAAGCAAAGTTTATTAATCTTTCTGAGCTTCAGTTGTCCACGGCAAATAAAGTGGAGGTCATAGTAAGCACACCACCTGGTTGTCATGAAGATTAAATGACAAGGGGGTCTATACAAACACTGGTCATATAGGTGTTCGGTACATATTGGTTTCTTTCCTTGATATCCCACAAAATAGGTAGATTAAGTTGTTTTAATAAATTGTCAGGCCAGACAAGCTAGTTCATGCCTTTAATCCAAGCGCTCAGGATGCAGAGGTAGGAGGATCTCTGTGAGTTCCAGACCAATCTGGTCTACATAATGAGTTCTAGGCCAGCCAGGTCACTTTAACAACAGTAGATAATCTTGTGACAAAATAACTTACAGAGCTGTATGTTCGATTTTCTTTTAGTCTTTGATTCATGTATTTTTTCTCATTTCTGGATAAAAACTCATTGCCACTGTATTAACTAATTATTGTGATTTATCTTGATGACAAGTTTGAAAGTTCTTGTGTGGTTATTTATTTATTTATTTATTTATTGCAGATTATCTATTTTATTGGTTTCTTGTTTAAGTTTTTATTTTTTTGTTTTTAGTTGTAGCAAGCATGTTAGGGATGATGTGGTAATTGTTGCTTGCATGTAAGAAAAAAATTACTCAGTTGCATCCAAATCTCTAATTTTTCTAACACTTAAGAGAGACCTTTAATAACTTATCTTACTTGAGTTTCTTTAGTTTGAAAGATTTGAGAAGTTTTTGGCCCATCAACCCTTTGTGTGTCTTAGTTTTAAAATATTAAGATATATTTGCCAGTTATAATAAGTTATTATCACTAGCCTATCTATAATGGGTTATTGCCCTAGCCTCTCAAGGCTGTGTATTTATTAACTATTCATTAGTAAATTTAAATTTTCATTGTGCTTCTATTTTTGATGGCTACTAAAAGCTTTGTTATTTTGTCACGAAGGTGACAAAAACAATAATGGTAATGCTCAGGAAGAATTTTGGATCATCACTGAAGATAGATGCAATCTTGGTGGTCTGAGGCCAAACCCTTTGCTGAAAATTGTAGACTGTAGTACATTTCTGCTGAAGAACAAGTAATATTGTGCCAAAAGAATGTGCTTCCTCTTAAAAATCTGTTCAGTTGCTTGAAATTAGGATGAGTCTTGTCTAACTTTTCTTTCTCATTTTCTTCTTTTTTCTTTCCTCTTTTCTTTTTTGACTAGAAATTTTAATCTGCTTTCTTTTGGAGAAGAAGCAGAGGAAGAAGAGGAGGAAGTAAATCGAGTTAGTCAGGTAATCTCTAGTTTGCCCTTTTCAATTTTTATACCTCTGTACCCAACACAGAACATTTTCCATATCACATACATAGTGTATATTAAAACAATTTCTGAGTTGATTTTCTCTCTTAAAATATTGAACTTTATTTATTTTTTAAAAATATTTTAGTATTTTTATTTTGTGTGTACGAATGTATTGTCTGCATGTATGTAAGTGCACCCATATCGTACAGTGTCCATGGAGACCAGAAGAGGACATCAGATTCCCTGGAACTAGAGTTACAGATGGTTGGTAGCTGCCATGTGGGTTCTGGGAATCAAACCTGGGTCCTCTGCAGGAGGGACCAGAGCTCTTTACTGCTGAGCCATTTCTCCAGCCCTGAACTTTAGTTTTAGTTTTAGAATATTTTTCTATCAGTTAAAACTAGGCTTAAAGTTTTTTGAATAGCTCAACTTATGATTCAGATTTTAGTTACTGTTTATTTCTTTTGCTAGATGGTAATAGATGATAATTATCATCAGTGTAATAAATAGTTACAGACCAAAATTCTCATATTCAGTTTAATATTATTTCCCTATATTGTGTTGCCTCATTAATTCTCAATTCTTACTAGTCTTTTGGGATAAGTGTTATGAACCTTATTTTCCTTGTGAATAAATCCAAGTGTAGATAGGTTATAATTTGTTCAAAGTCACATATGTAGTAACTATGGCTGGACTTGAATCCAAGTCTAACTGTAGAATCTTGTTATTGCCTTGCGGCCTTTCATTCCAGCAGTCCCTCCCATACGCCTGTGAGTGTGGCTTTCTTAGTTTCCACCTCATCCCAGCACTTGTTGCTGCAGCAGCTACAGTATCTTGCCAGTATTTTGAGAGTACTCTCCTATTTGTAACCCAAGAAAAGCACCTTAGTGGCCTCTGGGCCCAAATGTTCTGCTATGTATTCCTTTCCAGAAAATTAGTGAGCACTGAGACCTAAAGGATCAGGTTCAGGGGCTGGAGAGATGGTATAGGGTTTAAGAGCAATGGCTGCTCTTGTAGAAGACGTGAGTTTGAATCCCAGCACCCACATGGCAGCTAACAACTGTGTGTAACTCCAGTTCTAGGAGATCCAACACCCCCTTCTGACTTCCAGGGCATTGCAGGATGTGGGTGCACTACATACATGCAGCCAATACACTCAAACACATAAAATAATACATTTTTTCTTAATTAAAAGAAAAAAAAAAAAAAAAAAAGAGGTTCAGAGACAGAGTCCCAGGTCTGCCTGATCTACATAGCAAGTTCCATGCCAGCCAGGGCTATGCAGTGAGACCCTGTCTTAAAAAAACAAAGTAATTAGGTTCAAAATCTTTGTCATAATAATTATCTTCATAACCTAGTCCTGCTTTATTTTCTTGACACAGTCACCTGTTTCTTACCAATGCTAGCAATATGACGGCCTTCAGATTGTGTTCTTATCCCTGTCTTTATCTGTAGGCTGCCATCATTAGTGAGCATGGTTTGGGAAGGTTCATGTTAAGCATGTAGTATGCACTCTTGTTATATCCTTGAATTTAAACTGAACTAAAATGGGCATGTGTAAGAGGTAATTTGGCTAATTTTTCTTGTTTTTGACAGCATCATTAAATCATCTGTTTAATCTTAATGAATTTAGTTACTGCCTACCTGTATACCAGTATACTAAATACTCAGAGATAGGCTGAATACTTCTGGATTCTTATCCTTCATTCTAACTATTTCAGGAAATGTTTGTATGTTAGATGACAGTAGTTAATTCATTTCTAAGCTTTTAAAAAATTATTTATTTGTAGTTTATGGGTGTTTTGCCTTCATGTTCACCCCTGTTGTACAATGCCCACAGAGGTCAGAAGAGAGCATTGAATCTCCTGGATCTGGAGTGATAGGTACTTGTTAGCGGCCGCATGGGTACTGGGAACTGAATCCAAATCCTCTGCAAGAGTAGCCAGCGCTCTTAACTGCTGAGCCATCTCTCCAGCCCCTACATTTATTTTTAAATGAAAATATTCTTCTTTTACTTATAAACAGCAATACCTCAGGCTCCTCAGTATTTTAGAGTTATTTTCTGTAGCTATCAGTGCATTAGTGTTGCATTAATGACTCAAATATATATCTCATCAAAATGAAAGACATAGCATACCAAGCATGCCATGATTCTGTAGGTGTATTTATGAATGGACAAAACCATAGGTATTAGATCTGGAAATTACTGGAGTTCCCTTTTGTCGATGTTATCTAAAGATATCAGATTCTGCAGGGCACAGTAATAGTCCTAGCATGTCTGTAGTCCTAGTACATGAGAGGCAGAGGCAAGAGGATTACAAGTTTGAGGCCAGCCTGGGCTATATAATCTTATTGCAAAACAAAACAAGATGTAGAGTTTCCTTGCATACCCATGCCTTATTTGTAGTGCCTCACATTCCCAGTTGTGGTGGTTTTAATGAGAGTGTTTACCCCCATAGGCTCCACATAATTGATGGTACTGTTTTGGGAGGTCTTTGAAGGTGTGGCCATGTTGCAGGAAGCACATCACTGGGGGTGGGCTTGGAGAGTTCTTAAGCCTTGCTGGATCCCCAGTAGCTCTCTGCTTCCTGTGCCTGCTTGAAGATATGAGAGCTTAGCTTCTGCTCCTACTCCAGTCACCTATGCTGCCATACCTCCCTGCCATAATGGATGCTTGCTCCCTTGGAACACGAGCTAAATAAACTCTTCCTTTTATAAGTTCCCTTGGTGTTTCCATCATGGCAACAGAAAAGTAACGAATATAGGTGGGCCTCGTTGTATAAGAAAACAAGTTGAGCATGGACCAGGATAGCAAGCCAGTAAGCAGCATTCTTCCGTTTCCTGTGCTTCAGCTCCTTAGAAACACTCCCAACAGTTCAGAAAGATTAAAATTGTTTCATTCTGCCAAGAAAGTTGCAAGATCAACATTCTAATGAAATGAGTAATACTATCCTGGTAGGTGTCCTTATATTTCTCCAGGCTCACACTTGCCTGGATGGGAGGCGTGCTCTGTGATAAAGTTCCTGTCACACATCTTATGCCTATGCGCCCTTACTCTGCACTTCTTTGTGAAGATCACACTAGTTTCCCAAGCCCTGACCAAGGTGAAACCCTTATCTTCTTCTCCATGCACTGTTTGTAACTTTTCTGTTTCTGGTTATCAGTATCCTCCAAAGAGCTTCAGGTTCACTTCTGACCTTCTTCAAACTATCAGTTAATTGTGTGGTCTTACATTGAGAAATGTATCAAATTCTTTCAGTCTTGTACTACTTTGCTGCTACTCTTGCTATCAGGCCTTCCTCATGCCCGGTCTACCTCCCTAACCTCCTCATAGCTCAAGTCTCCTTTTTCTTCTTTTCCTTTGTTCTTGGCTTTTAGAGCCACCTTTTTTGACTCCCCTTCACTAACGCTGCCCATTAACCTTTTTTTTTTGGTCTTTTTGAGTCAGGGTCTCACTGTCTTACTGTATCCCCAACAGACCTAGAACTCACTATGTAGACCAGGCTGGTCTCAAACTCACAGAGATCTACCTGCCTCTGCCTCCCAAGTGCTGGAATTGAAGGCGTGTGCCATCACACCCAGCAGCCCAATTCTTCCTAAACTTCTTTGCTGACAAAAATCACCTAAGGAAATTTTTTTTTTCTTAGATTATGGAATCAGAATTTTCCATCAAGAGGCTCAGTAAGCTATGCTTATAATGAATTCTCCTGGAATTCACCCAGGAAATAGCAGAAGCACAGCAATAGTTCGAAGTGGTTTGTTTTCTGTTTGCAGTTTTCCTGCATTCAGTTCTTGTCCACATCTTGAGGTCAACCACTTTTTTTTTGAGACAGGGTCTCCCTTTAGCCCCAGCTGGCCTAGAGCTCACTATGAAGACCAGGCTGGCCTTGAACTTACAAAGATCCGCTTGCCTCTGGGATCAAAGGTGTGTGCCACCAGGCCCACAACTTACTTATTTTAAACACTTCAAATACCATCATTTCTGAATCTTTTCCAGCTTTCTTGATCTTTTCTGTGTCTAACCTAACTTTTGCTTATGTTGCATCACATTTTCCTTTTAAAAGCATCTTTTTTGCTTCTTTATGTAAGAAGGATGTGCCCATGCTCTCATTGTGGACCACTCTAACACTATGTCCTGTATTCTCTGTTTTTTTAAAATATTTTATTTATTATTTTTATTTTATGTGTATGAGTGTATTGCCTACTTGTATGTGAGTGCCCCTGTGTCATGCAATGCCACAGAGCTCAGAAGAGGGCTTCGGATTCCCCTGGAACTTGAGTTAAGGATGGTTTGTAGCTGCCATGTGGGTACTGGGAATCGAACCTGGGTCCTCTGCAAGAGTAGTCAGTGCTCTTAACCCTCAGCCATCTCTCCAGCCCCAGTATTCTCTATTTTAATTATTGAATAATGTCCTAGGCTCCTTGAAGATAAATTCTGTCCATCTTTGAGTCAACAGGGTAGCAAAGCTTGAAATCAGTGTCATAGACATTGTTGACATCTTATAAACTCATTGAAATCTCAGTTTCCACTGATACTAGGCAACCTAGAATGACTGACTTTCTGAGCCTCAATGTTTTCTTTGTGTAACATAGAAATGACATACAGCATTTAGAGTTGTGAATGAGGATATGCATAGTCCTAGTTGTGATCATTTTACAATCCTGAAAAATGCCTTTGAAACTTAAGTGTCTTAAGATAGAACAATATATTAAATATATGATTGGTATTTTATTCTGAGAGCTAAAAACAAATTAAGTGAATTCTAATATGCTCATAATTATTATGTAAAAGCTGCCACCCTCGTGTCTGAGCAATCTGGAGAGCTGAGAGCAGCAACTCAGCCTTCTGAGTTTAAAAACAAAGAGCTGAGCACAATTGTCCCAGTGCCTTCCTGAGGTACCTGGATAGCTAGAGTGAGTGTGGATAGCAGGTATTCACCTGTGCCTGCTGACCTACTAGCAGCCCGTTCTGTACACAGGAGTGGGTCTTGGTACACTGCATAGTCTCTGACTCACAGAATTTAGCTGTTTTGTCTGCTCTATGTGGGTAGTTCAGTTTGAGAAAATGGAACAACAAAAAAAGTTTGAAATTTGCTGGCTTAGAGGAAAGAAATTGCTTTAAATTTTGGAGAAAATCTAAATAGAATCTTATTTTGATTTAGTTCATGTAGTTCTTTAGACTATGATCATGCCTCAAATACATTTACTATTTTTTTAGTAAAATGATACCTTGATTAAAAAAAATGAAGGATAAACTGAATTTTAGAAATGATTTTAAATTTTAGTCATATTAAATTAAATGTTGAAATAAGTAGTGCCAAAGCCAAGTAAGTCCTTTTTTAGGGACAGAATGATTTGAAGTTTCTGTGGTTGCATGAAATTAAATACTTCTATAAGGCTTAAAAATAATTGTTTCATTCTTCATTTGCTTATCAGGTTTCTTTTCTCAGTGACTCCACAGTGTAAAGTGTTATTCCAGAGCCAGATCACAAGTTAAGAATTGGTGAGGTCTTCACTGAAGCATTACTTTAAGTAAGGGAAGTCAGAATCCACTCTGGTTTGTGGATTATCAGTGTGGAGTTACACACACGCTTTCACCTCACTCCTTTATGCACAAGGTGTCTCTCCCACGTGGATTAGCTTTCCTTTATTTATTTCAGTATCTTTCTACTACCTGATAAAATCACTTTGAATCAGAATTTTGTAGCTCAAAGGGATCTAGTCTAGCTTCCTTTTGTTACAGATGAGGAAGCTGAGACTCTGGTTAAGTGACTTGCCAGACTGCCAGACTGACTTCATTTCCTTTCTGATAGGATTGTGTGATAGAAGGATGTCATAATAATCATATTGGGGGTTCAGAAAAGCACTGTCAGACGTTCTCATGATACTCTTATGGGCAACACAAAGAAATGTGATCTGGAAGATAGTTCAGACAGATAGATTTATAGCTAATTGAATGTCTTGCCCAAAGAGTACTTTGTTGTCAATCTGTGCCTGATTTTCTTTTTTTGAATGCTTAATTTGAAACATAATAGGAATTCATGTAAAACTGAATATATCAGCTAAATAGGACTGATAAACCTTTGTTGAATTATTAGGAGTAAGGTCTTTGGAATAAGGGATTTAACAGTCTCTGCATTGTTTAAATCACTTTTCCAGCATTTTGTTTAGTTCATAACACATTTAAGGAGGGTACTGACAGACCACAGGCTTCTAGGGACAGGGAGGGTGATGAGGAGGATAGGGATAATGACAAGGCCAGGGAGTGCTTGGGAGAAATAAAAAGGAAGTGAAACTATGACCTTAGGCTTCAGATACTTGAAGGATTTTAACTGCATGATCCCTCTTCTCATAGTCCTTTAAAATTATATTACATTTGTTTGATGTGTATATGTGTGAGAAAGGAGGGGAAGGAGGGGTGGGGAAGACTTGTGGAAATTGGTAAATTTGTTCTTTCCATCTACCGTTTGGATTCTGGGGATCAAATGCAGGTCATCAGACTTGGCAGGAAGCACTTTTACCGCTTTCTAAAGTAATCGTTTCATTCACATACCTGCATTGTTTCAGATTCGTTTGTGAATCCTTCTGTATAATTTATATATCGATATTAGAATTTATTTTCAACATAGAACATTACAATCAAATATGTTTTCATGAGGCACATTCAGTGGCAGGTCCTTTTTAAACATATCTCGGTAGCTAAATTTTAATATGACAGTCAAATTATGCTGTATTCTCAGTGGTACAGTATTTCTCACTACAAGGCATGTTAACATTTTTATTTAAAACTTATTATAGATGAGCATTTTCTCATCTATAAAAGTTATATTTTAGACAAATTCACTTTTGAGAATAAGAGTCTTTTATTCTATCTTGGTTTATTTATGAAATTAAGCTTTCTCCCAGAATTGAGAGGCTGTTCTGGGCATGGTATGAAGAGTTCTGTGAGACCATTAGAACAAAGCTCACTGTAGTGCTGAGTGCTCAGTTTGTAAGATATTCCTGCCACATCAAATTGTATGCAACTTTTAATTTACTTATCTTTCTAATTATTTATAGTTAATGATTTTAAAAATTACTGTTATAATATTATAAAAATTTTAGTAGCTGTAAACAACAAAACATGTTTATTATCTGACAGTTCTGATGGCCAGTTTAAAACGGTCTTTATTAGGCTGAATTTTCAAATGTTGGTAGGAAAGACCTCCTTCTTTTAGGATGCTCTGGGGAGAATCTGTCCTCTGGTCTTTCCCAACATCTAGATCTGGCCTGTGTTCTTCAGAGTGTCCCCTTCCTCCATCTTCGAGGCCAGCAATGACCAATGAAGTCTTTCTTTTCTTGTGCCATCTCCAAACTGGCTCTTTTCTCTTTAGTATTGAAGGCCCAGGTAATAATATCCTTTCCTTGCGTCCCACTGATGTTCATGTTTAGATTTGCTTACAGTTCTAGCTTTTCTGTGAAGCTCCTTATACTGCATTCACTAACTGTGTTTAGTAATGTTTTTCAGCATCTAAACCCTTTACTTATTCAAGTAAAGACCCTAAAGTAGGTCTCTCAGAAAGAATAAACTTTTTAAAGCCAGAATTTGTTTTCACCTCTAAGACTTCTTCATTTCTTCTCTAACTCACTTTGAAAAGGTAATTGAGATCTGGAGTGGTGGTAATGATTATTCAGCTTAATTTACAAGTTCCTCCTGTTTTCAGATCTTATTCTAAATCACTGTAAAACACGTTTGTTCTTTTACCTTTAAACTGTTTAAAGTGAATTTTGTGTTTGTCTTTTTCTTTTTCTCTTCCTTTAGTTTTCTAAGATAGAGGCTTGCTGTGTAGCTGAGGCTGGCCTCAAACATGTGATTCTTCCATCTTAGTTGCCTGAAGGCTGGGATTGCAGGCATAGATCTGGCCATCTCCTTTTAAAAAAAGTAAATTATTTTAAATTGACAAATAAATATTGTATGTATTTACTGTGTGCAACATGATGCTTTAAAATATGAATACACTGTAGAAAGGCTAAGTTAAGTAATTAATGTATACCTCATTCCACATACCTTTTTTGTAATGATTACATTTAAAATCTACTCTGAGTTTTCAAGAGTATGAGAACTCATTATTTTAAAAATTGTATTTATTATTTTTTATTTTATGTCTATGAATGTATTGTCTGTGTGTGTGTAAGTGCACCCATGTAGTCAGTGCCCACAGAGATCAGAAGAGGGTGTCAGATTCCCTGGAACTGCAGTTACAGACAGTTGTTAGCTGCCATGTGGTTGCTGGCAATTGAACCCGGGTCTTCTGCAAGAGCAGCCAATACTTTTAACCCCTGAGCCATCTCTCCAACTCTGAGAACTCATTTTTAAAAAATATTAATAATTATACATTAACATGTACAAATAAATGAAACAATATAGCAAGTACTTATAGACCTCATAATCTTATTTCTACTGTTTGTTTATGTAAGTCTCGTCGTCTGCTCTTAGCTAAGAGGCTGAAATAGAGGTTCAGAGGCCAGTTCTGGCTGGGATGTGTCTGACTGTAACTCTTAAGAAGTCATTGGGTAGGTAAATTCACGAAGGGATATTGCTTAGGGTATATAAAAATGTAATAGAGATGCCGTAGGAAGGAATGCTAAGGAAGACAAAAAAGCACGGAACAAAGATGTTCAGGTTTTAGTGTAGTTTAGGGCATTTTATGTTCACTGAACATAGTGCGTGTATTTAATTTTCTTATGTGAAATAGATAAGGCTGCTGTTTCTATTTTGTAGCTAAGGGCTATGAGATCTGATGAGGTCATTCTGTTTCCACAAGTAGTGTAAGTTCTGAGCTAAAACATAAAATTGTAGAATGTTAGATTGTAAAACTCATTCGATCAAATTACCATATTTTGTTGTTGTTCTTGTTACTGTTTTTGGACAGGGTCTCAAGATATTGAATAGGTGAGTTTTACCCACAGGACCCAAGTAATCCTCCTGCCTCAGCTTCTAAGTGGCTGTGACTACAGGAACGTATCATTCAGGGCAATAATTGTGGTATTGTAGTTCTTTGAACTGAACTTTCTTCTGTCTGTGAACAACTTTTTTCCAGTTTTTGTAGTTTGACAAAGCTATTGTGAAGTAAGTAAATGACATTTTGCCTTCTTAAGAAAGATTTTGGATTGAAAAGAATTAGACTAATTACATAATTCAGATTCTATGACTTTTAAAAACAGTATTATTTTTATTTTATGTGTATGAGTGTATTGCCTGTGTGTATGTAAGCATGCCCGTGTTGTGCAATGCCCATGGAGGTCAGAAGAGGGCGTTGGATCCCCTGGACCAGGAATTATTGACAATTGTTAGCTACCATGTGGGTGCTGGGAACTGAACCCTAGTCTTCTGCAAGAGCACCCAGTGCTCTTAACCACTCAGCCATCTCTCCAACCCATAGATTCTATGAAATCTTAAAACTACAAATAACAGTGGATTTAAATTAGCTTTTTTTATCTTAAAAATCTAGACAAGAGGTATAAATTTTACTTGATTAGAACTTAAAAAGTAGAGAACTCCATGTTAATACAGCAATGTTTAAATCATGTTTTTGTCATGGAAATATATTTCCTGAGGTATAAGTCTGTCTTCGAGTAATAGTTAAGGGCCTGTTCTCAAAATAAAGAGTGACATAGGAGGCCAAATTTGGAAGATTTCCACCATGCAGTGGTGAAGTATAGAGGATAGGGGCTTATGGTGTTTTGGGTCTGTAAGGACTTTGCAGGCATAAAAGTGGGTACGTTTATATTTTTGGTGTATTGTTAAAAAGACCTGAATTTAAATCCTTGATCATCTTCCACTGACTAACTTTGTGACCCCCTAATAGCTTATTCTGTATGCATCTGTGAAATAGGGCTGACAGTGTCTATCACATGTGTTTTAATTTGAGAGGGAGAATAAGGGATAGAAATGCAGCTTGTACCAGTATATCTGGCACAAAGCATATACAAATTAGAATAATAGCAATAGTAGTACTTAAAGTTCCACTTCCTGTAGCAACTTATAATAATTATTCCTATAGTTACATCTTATGTTTGTCTCTCCAAATTTTACATTTATTATGTGAACTTTAAAATTAAAGCACTTAATAAATAATTTGGTCACTCATGAAGCGTTTCATGCTTGAGAGGCTCTTCTGAATCTGTTTTCCATGAGTTAAATAATCACTTGTAGGTTCCCTCATCTGATTGCCCAGGTGTGTTCTTTAAAGGTGATCCTGTGCAGCATAGATAATATATTTGAAGAACAATAGTTTGCGTTTACCTCAGGTTACTCTTGTGATCTATCTTCTGTGTCCTAATATATGAATCAGCAATTATCAGTTGTATGTCAATCACAAGTGTACAGATTTGGTAATCCATAGACTTATTTTTATTTATTTATTTATTATTTTTATTTTATGTGTATGAGTGTATTGCCGGCATATATGTGAGTGCACCCATGTCGTGCAATGCTGTGGAGGTCAGAAGAGGGCTTCGGATTCCCCTGGAACTGGAGTTAAGGATGGTTTGTAGTTGCCATATGGGTGCTGGGAATCGGACCCAGGTCCTCTGCAAGAGCAGTCAGTGCTCTTAACCGCTGAGCCATCTCTCCAGCCCCTATTTTTAACAAGATATATATATATATATATATATGTAGACAAGGAAAGATGTTCCTTAAAAACTATGTTTGAGCTGGGTATGGTGATGCACATCTGTAATCCCAACACTGGGGATTACAGAGTTCTAGGCATGAGGATCATGAGTTCTAGGTTAGTCTTGCTACTTAGTGAAGTCAAGGCTGTCTTGGGCTAAAATTAAAACTAGATGGTGAGATGCTGTCTTAAAAATAGATAAATGGGGCTGGAGAGATTGCTCAGTGGTTAAGAACACTGACTGTTCTTACAGAAGACCTGGGTTCGAATTCCAGCACCCACATGGCAGCTAACAACTGTCTGTAACTCCAGTGCCAGGGGATAGACAGCCTCTTCTGTCCTCCGTGGGCATTGCGTGACATGTGTGCACTTACCTACATGCAAGCAATACATGTATACACATAAAATAAAAATAATAAAAATAGTTTTTAAAAATAGGTAAATTATGAGGCTGGAGAGATGGCTTAACAGTTAAGAACACTGGCTGCTCTTGCAGAAGACGGGTTTGTTTCCCAGCACCCACATGGCTATAATCTCAGTTGCAGGGGCTCTGACGCCATCTTCTGGCCTCCACAGGTATTGCATGACACATGCACTTACATATATTTAGGCAAAATGCTCTTGCACATAAAATTAAAATAAAATTTGAAAAAAATAAATAAATGAAAATATAAATTAAGAATTAAGAGAACAAAAATCCTATTCTCATTTTTCTTTTTTTCTTTTTTTTTGTTGGTGTTTTTGAGACAGGGTCTCCCTGTGTAGACCAAGCTGGCCTTGACCTCACAGAGATCTGCCTGCCTCTGCCCCCCGCCCCGCCCCCAAGTGCTGGGATTAAAGGCGTACTCCACCAAGCCCCACTAGAAAAATCCAATTTTCAGTCAATGGAAGGGTAGATGTTCTTATTTCTAAACTGTGGTTGTTTTTGGAGACACATCTTTTGCTAACCATGTTATGTTCGTAACCTGATTTGATGTTAATTTGTTAACTTGTCTGAGAAGCCTTTATTTCCCCACTCTTGATTCTAATGGACATTCCTTTCCAGAGCATGAAGGGGAAAAGCAAAAGCAGTCACGACCTGCTAAAGGATGATCCACATCTGAGCTCCATTCCAGCGGTCGAAAGGTTAGTGTGGTGCTGCTGAGATCTGAGGTCCTGTGTTCAGATTTCTTGCTTTCTCATTTTCTTGATTTCTTTGTTGGAAAATAGTGCTCATAAATTAATTTTTCCACAGAGCCAAAACAAGAATACAACTTGGTAACGGAGATGGAGAGCTTGTGGTACGGTAGCAACACTACCGTCACTTTCCTTCTTGTCTGTCTCTGTTGGACTAATTACATTGTGTGAGTGATGTCGAACTTCTCCCCTTGGCTAGTCTGAATACTAACAACTGTTTGCCTTAACAGTTGCATGTTTAATTTCACTTTGCCTTGCTGACTTTGTCTTTGAAACTCTGTTGTTGTGATATGAGCAAGCAAATGAGACTGCAAGATCATTGGAAAGTCATAGCATAGCATCTGGGGTCCATCTACTGTTGAAATTCCTACAACTTTCAGAGTTAATGGAAAAATTACGGTCTCTGTTGCTTCTTTTTTAGAAGGAAACATGTATTAGTGTTAAATATTTTAATAATTACACATGATGTGTTGGGCCAGTGTCTCAAGTAGGGACAAAATACTGTAGTTCTGAGGCTAACTCATCTTCAAAAGTCATATTTCAAAACAGTCTTTTTTGAGTATCCTTTTATTTGTAGGATTTGATATCTTTAGCCTTAATTCTTTAAGGTACTAGAAAAAAAATGTTTTCTGCAGATGAAATATCCTTGATGGTGGCTGTTTGCTTTAAAAAAATCCAATGAATTCACATAAGCTGCTAGTGGTGCTTTACTCTGATTTTGAACAACTCCCTTTGAGGTTGTTTCCATCTGATGTACAGTACCCTTCTCAGACACTGTGGAGGAAGATTGAAACATTAGTCCAAGCAAACTATTCTATACTTTTAGTTATTAAATACTTCTATTTGTTTTTTTTTGAAGCTAAAATGTATTTGTTTTACTTATTTTTGTAGTGAAAAGGATGATGCAACAAGAAATTTGGAAGATGTGAGTATTCATTTTAGTACAAATATAGCTTGAACAATTTAGAGATAGGTCATATTTTTACAAATAAGTTACTTTTTCTTTTAAAACATTTAAGTATCCATGCAGTTTTTTAAATGAAAAATGAAAATTTATTTTGATGTTAGAATATTTTTCCAAGCAGATGTATATATTTCCCTACAAAATTGGAATCGTATGTGAATTTCTACCCTGCTTTTTCTCTCTGTCACATAACATTATGTGAATAATTTTATTATGTTAAACCTTTAGATGTAATGGGTAAGCATCCTACATGATATATGGGAAATGCTTGGATGAGTTTTTCTGGTAGTATTCCTTTTTATGTATATATTTTAAGAGTTTCTTTTAAGATTGTACCTTTATTTCCAGCTAACAATGTTTAAAAGCCAGAAGGAAGATTTTCTTATGTGAAAGATAAATTTTCTTAAATTATGCAAATACCACTTTGAATTAAACCTATTGATCTGTGCTTTGCATAATTCAAAAGAAAGTATGTAACTTTGCATGTACAAAAAAGATTTATCTATTACTACAGTTAAAGAGGGGGTTCTCTGATGACTATAGTAGAGAGAAAATAGTGGACTTTGTGAAGCAAACCTTCTTGGAAGACACTGTGATATCTTATGGGAGAGTAGATGTAAATTCAGTCACAAAAGAAGGTGGTGAAGGAGAAATTAGACCTTATTCAGGAAATGCAAGGTGAGGTTAAAGTTTGAATGAACTTGATGCGTAGAGAACTGGAAGGACTCCACTCTAGGAGCGTTTCATGTGTTCCTGGAGCTGAAAGCAGGCCAGTGTGATCAGAGCATAGTGACAAGAGGGAGCGTGGAATGAGGAAGGAGGAAGAAGGGGGAGAAGGACTGGCACATGTTACAGCATTTCATAGGCCATGGTGAGAAGCTTGAGTTTCATCGTAAAAGTAATTAGGAACACTTGAAGGATATTTATTAAAAGGAAGGGTGCTATGGCCAACTTTGCATTTTAGAAATATCACCATTGGTGGTATAATAGAGGACAAATGAGAGGGAGCAGATTAGGGTGAAGGGAAGCTGTTGGAAGGCTGTTGAGGGAGGATAGCTCAGTGTAGGATCACAGCTGTGAGATGGGAAAGACATGGAAGATGAGGAAGGCATCTAGGAGGACCATAGGTTTTGATTTGGAGGACTTGTTAGAAAAGCACAAGAGAGAAAAGACTTGAGGCTAGGAGGAAGATGAAAATTAATTAGCTTTTTTGTATACTTTGAGATTGAGATAAGTTGGAGACACCTGGTAACAATAAAATGGGTATAAATAATATAAATTTGCTCTTAAGTTTATGGATAGGGTGAGGTCACCTAAGGATAGTGTTTGGTCTTTTAACTTGTTTGTATCCCAAAGTCTTAGAAATGATTTAATCTATAGGTCCTTTCCACAGAAAATGTACACGCTGACAGACAGAATTTTATGACTTTGTTTGAGATCTGCTGAGCCCAGGTCTGTGTTAGTTGCTATCAAGTTTAGTGCTCAAGAATTACTTAAACATCTTGCTGAATGCACAGTTTCTATCCACAGAGATTTTTGGTTCAATAAGTCTGCAACAAGGATTGGGATTTTATAATTTTAACACATTATTCTATAAGGAGTCTGAGAACCAAGCGTTGGAGATTACTATTATAAGGGTTCATTAGCCTCAAGTCAAGAATCCTGTCTTACCATGACTCTCCAGGCCAAAGAATCACAAGAGAGAAATAATCCATGTGGTGTAGTTTCTTCTCTTCCTCCCCTTCTCCCTCTTTTTACTAATGCTTGGAGCTGTTCTGGAAATTGAAGATATAATAGTAAGCAAAACAGGCCAGAATGTGAGTCATGGAGCGTTCTTACTTGTGTGAGAAACAATAAACAAGTAAATAATTAGTGCTATAGAAATAGGTGAGTGAAGAGGACATGCGGTGGGAAGGTGGTTTTACCATGTTATCAATATGGTCACAAATTGTACCAGCAAGAAGGTAGCATTTGGGCAACGAGGTGAAGGAGAGGAAATAGCAAACATGCAGGTATCTAGAGTCACACTGTTTCAGGCTAAAGAGAACGCCTCCAAAGTTGGCTGGTGGTGTTGGGTTAGAGTTGGAGGAGATTGTCAAGGAGAGGGTAGGGAGCCTCAAGTGAGTTGGGGATCCATTGCAAACATTACAAAGATTTCAGAAGAGAAGTGATTGCTCTGAGTTAGATTATAGGACTAGGTCTCCTCTTCTTTTTTTTTTTTTTTTTTAGCTTTTTTTTTTTTTTTTTCTTTTTCTTTTTTTCTTTTTTTTTAGCTATGGTAGAGGGTTTTCTGCTGCTTGTTGGCCCCAGGGCCCTTAAACCTCAGCTTCTGCTCTCTGCTGCTTCTACTTGAATCTAACCTGGATGATGTCAGTATGCTGTCCAACTGCCTCCAGAATGACATTTCCCACTTGGATAAGAATAGCATTGTGGATAGACACAATAATCTGGGTGATACAGAGGGGAACAGTCTCAGCTACACAGGAGCTGGGCATGAACTGAGCAAATTACCCTTCCTGGGATCCCATGCTTATGTAATTAGCCTAGAGCAGACCCTAGTGTCTTTCCCAATGGGAGAAGATTCTTCAAGCCCATAGTGGCTCAGAACTAAGCAAGCCTGGCCTAGAATGCAAGAGGGTCTGGGACGACTCTCTAGAGGTGAAAGGAGAAATGGAATGCTTGGCAAGTACTGACTTTCAGTTTTTACAGGATGGAGAAGATGAAGGTACAGAGCATGATGAGTACAGTGATGGTGATGAGAAGAACCTGGTGAGAGAAAGAATTGCAAAAAAGTTAAAGAAGGATCCAGGTGCAAATATGAAGTCAGCCAGAGAGGGAGAAGCAGAGAAGAAGCCAAGCCGCAGGTGAGTCAGCCATATGCCTCTGGGCATCTGAAGTTTGTCTTTTTATATTACTTTTTTCTTGAGACTGAGTATACTTCGCAACTAATGTGTCAAACTGCCATTGCATAATATATATTAAATATTATAGTTATGCAAATTAACCCTTTTAGGGGCCTAAAAGAAAATAGTCCAGAATCAAAGTAAATTTGTCCAGCAGAAACTTTTCAAGTTAAGGATCTACATACTTTTAATGTGGGATAAGCAATATATTAGCTAGATGTGAAAAATTGTGTTTGCTTAATACTAATGAGAACACTGAGAAATTTGCATCAAAAAGAAAGATGCCCTCAAACAGTTTAGGGAAGTTAAATTTGTCACCATTGATGAATAAAGCATGTAGGTCTGAAAACATACTCAAAAGTCTTTTCAAGAGTGATTTACAAAATACTATACACCCCTCTTAATCACTGGTATCATAAAATAAATTTCAGTAAATGATAAGTTCAATCTGGTACTAAAAGTTTGTTTGATTCTCTGACTTAACATTTTACTTTCTTGAGATTCAATTCAATTAGAAACCTCTCTCCTTCCTGTGTGATTTCTTTATTACAATGCTATAGTATATATCTTAAGTAATGCTGCTTTATAGGGTCATAGGATATCTTTTCTTCAGCTGGTCTATGTTTGAAATAAGATAAAGTTCATATACATAACTTTTTTTTCTATTGTGTTTCTTAGCCTCATGTGGAAAGCTTAAGGATAAAGACATTTCCTTTGCATGGGTTCCTCAATATTTGTTTTGTTTAACCAAAAATAAAAATGATCCCCAGAAGTTTCCGCTGAACATGAGATCACTTTCTGTAGTCAGAAATGGAACTTAGATGTTATCTTATTTCTTTTTCCCAGTAGCTTCACCTGAAACTTAATCACTGTTGAATAATTTATATTTTCCCCCCTCTCGTTCAGGGCATGTGCTTTCTGATGTTTAGGAATAACATCTTTTTTAAAGATTAGGTTTATAATACAACAAAATATATTTTAAAAATTTCTAATAGGTGAACCAAACACTAATTTGTTTTATTTAAGTGTTGCTTAAATTCTAAACTCTGTCTTATTGGCCTTAATACAATTTTAAATTCTTAAATAACCTTCAATTAACATTAAATTATAATTTAACAAAACTGAATTTTTTATGGGAACTAAAAAAGGCTTATTTTAAATGGTTCTTTCGTAAATGGCTAAAAATGACTTGCCTCACATAAAAAATACCAAGCATTTCCTTTTCCAAAAGTGTGTTCATCCTCACCACAAGTGGTTATCCTTCAAAAATTCTCACTTGTGGTGTGGTCCTGATGAGCAAGCATGGCACAGATAGATGGATAAAGGGGTAGGGTCTTGATCATGAAGATGGCGGGGAGCTACAAAAGTGAATTATTTATAGGTGAACGAGGCATTGAGATTGTGTTTCATGTACAGAATGGATTGATGAATGCAGTATCTGGGACTACTAAGAAAACTGACAAAAGGCAGGGTGATTTTTATAGTTTTAGAAGCTAAAGTCTAAGATCAATGTGCTGACAGTTTTGAATATGGATAAGGACACTTTTTGGGACTCAGAGACTAACAGCTCTCTTTCACATGGTGGAGGAGAGTTCTGGTGTTTCGCCACTTCTCATAATGATGCTGATTCCATCATGGAGTCTGAGTTACCTCCCAAAGGCCCAGTCTCCACATAGTGTCATGTAAGGGTTTATACATTCACCATAGGAATTTGGGGGGTAGCAAACATTTGATTTGTTGCAAGAGGAGAGATTGAAGAATAGTTAGAGGCTTTGGTCAGTACATCCGTGTGAAAGATGTTGGTGAACTATCTAGTACTGGTTATTCTAAAGGCTGCTTCACATGAAAGGGTGTTTAATAATTAGGTATTGTTGATTTTCCATTTGAAGCTTAGTTTTTATGATGATTTCTTATATAGGCACATCCTAGGAAACATCCAGTCATGTTAACAATTTCCCTTTCTAAATGAGTATAATTTACGTAACTAAAATAATAAAAACTTTAAGTTAATGAGCATTTTGTAAATTCACTGTAGAGGAAAGATGAATAAAGTATTTTGCAAGTTTTCCAAAGAAAGTAATATAAGAAAATTAATTCTCTAAAGCTTCTTTAAAAATTTTAGGTAAGGGCTGGCTGGTAAGATGTCTCAGCAGGTAAGTGCTTACTGCTAAGCCTGAGAACCTTTCAAGCCTCAGGACACTCCTCTCTTTTCTAAGTATTATTAATTGTACTTTTTCTTATCCTGCCCACATCCCTGTGCCTGTATCTGGATAGCAGGATGCCACTCAGCAGAATTACAGCCATAAAACAGTTGTTACTGTGGCTTCCCAGTGTCCTGCCTCAACTGTATCACCAACACATCTTTCATTTGCTTCCCACAATGTTTGATTCAAACTCCCAGCTCACTCTGCATGTCACCTAGATTCCTGTTTCCTGAAGCTAAAGAATGATTCCATTCTTTCCAGTGTCTTCAGTTTTCTCCTCTCTGGATCTTTCCCTCAGCTGGTGAACAAGCTCAAGACTCTCCCAGCACTCAAGAATAAAAACAAACCACTCCATGTTATTTCCTGGCCTCACCTCCTTACTACCATCTATTTCTAAGTGCTCATAGTCTGCTTCCCCTCCACTCCTCCCTGAAACAGGTCTCATGAAGGCCATCTAATTGACAAATCTAATGGCTCCTTTCCAGTTCCTTTTTCTCTTGGCCTCCCACCTGTGGAAGTTTTCTATTTTTCCTCTTGAAACCCTTCCCACCTCTTTCTCATTCTCACTTTCCCCTTTAAATTGTGATTTGTTATCCAAACCCATTTGTGTAATATGGGAATTATTAGGAATGCTGAGTCTCAGGCCCCACTTCACATCTTTTGATTCAAAACCTGCACTTTACCAAGCTCTCCCAGTGATTTTTATGTATAGTACATTGATATAGGAGAAGTAAACATGTTAGCTCAAAGGACAGAAAATTGGTGCTACAGTCTGTCTCTCTTTTGGGTATTCTGATTGGAACTTTCTCATATTTCTGTGGTATAAGTATGACATAATTTAAAGTATGATAATAAATTATAAGGGTGTCTAGTTGTTTGTGTCTTCATGGTCAAACATTATAGGTACCCAGACATTTGTATGGATGAATAAAAACCAAACAGGTCCTACCTTAACAAATCATTTTTTCTTCTAGATCTTATAAGTAACTTGTTTGTACTTCCACATGGGATTTATTAATTTGCCTACTTGAAGTGAACTCCTTTTGGGGAGGTATCTTATTTATATTTACATTTTCAGAGCTTATATATGAGCATATGTTGACTGGTCATTAGAGTCAGTAGAAAGGGTAGATAATAAATAAATGAAAATACTGTAATTTATTACAGAAAACATTTTCACTCCCAGATTGACAGTAGGTTAACTGGTGGGGCTTACAGAAATACTAGCATCATAGGCTCTGCATCATTTGGTCTGCGATAAAGTTTGGGCACTTCTTTTTTTGTTTTACTTTTTAACTATTTAAATATAATATACATCCAGAATATATCTATGTGAACTTTGTTTCATAGTATACATAAGTATACAAGTTGCTAAATTTAATGGATTAGGTACTCCCATATTCCCATCAACAGATCAAGAAAGAG
Source organism: Nannospalax galili (assembly GCF_000622305.1). Classification (NCBI taxonomy): domain Eukaryota; kingdom Metazoa; phylum Chordata; class Mammalia; order Rodentia; family Spalacidae; genus Nannospalax; species Nannospalax galili. The sequence continues at coordinate 744,571 of NW_008331125.1, read as the reverse complement.
TTTCTCTAACCTAGAAATCCTGCTTTCCCCCATTTTGGTAACTTTTGTCCTCTTTCTCTAACAGGAGCCACCTTTTGAACTTCTGAGATCAGACTTTAACTTCAGGCAGAAGTATTTTACAGAAACCCTCCAGATATTCTAGTGTGCATCCAGGGATAAGAATCACACCTACTTAGTTACTTCTGGGGTACAGAATAAAGTGAGATTAAGGGTATTTCATAGGATCACCTCAGATCTTCTTTCAGTATAACAGAGATCAAACATTTGTATCAATTGAACTTGTTTAAATTTTGAAAACAATAAAAGGTTAGTATGTAATCAAATAATTTTAGAAGGAAGAAAATAGGACATTTGAATACTCAATGTTTTTAAAAAGATGTGTGCTAGTAACAAATTCAGTCAGAACTTGTCTGTACATTAGTATCATCTGAGAACAGGTCTTACTAAGTTAATGAGGATTCTTGTTATATGGTCATAAGAAAAAATTTAAAATGCCCATTTGTTTTAATGTGCAAGGTTGGTTAAAAGTTGGGATAGTTACTATTTATTTTTTTGAAAAGTCTTGAAGACTTGAGTTTACTTGTTATGAACCCTTTTTGCCTGTAAGTGGAGCTGAGCAGCTGCAAGTCAGTCACATAAACTCTATAGTTTTCTTCTCTGCTTGTTTCTAGCATCTTCTATGCTGATTTATAATGAATAACTGATGCTAAAATCAGATGGGATAAGCAGACTGGTCAAAAGTCAATTGCTTGTTGTCATGATTATAATCATTATGAAATTATTATCTTTCATTGTGTAACATGTCATCTATAATTTTATGATTTTTTTGTTTTCATTAAATTGAAATACAAATCAAAGAAATCTGGATACATACTCTTAAATCACAATCATTTAAGATTTTATAGTGATCTTCCAAGACTATGAGAGTGATATCAGTCTTGGTTTTTGAACAGATTCTAAATTTATCAACCGTGTTTTATTTGCCTGATATATTTAGTTGACTGTAATTCCTTTTTCATGAAATGGGATTCTTATTTGATGAAATTAAGTAGAACTTGTATTTTGCTCATGAATGCTGTTAGGTTGAATAAATGTGAGATGTCTTGCTATAAGATAGCACCAGGTAGTTAGAGATGAATATTAAAGCTGAGGCTAAAGTTCTGTGAATCAGTTAAACTATAAATTATAAAACAAGTGTTAATATAAAGTCATAAGTGATGTATTTATAATCCCCAAGGCTTGGATGAACACTTAAAGAGCTGTTAATAATTTAGTCTCTCATCTTTGCTTGCTGGATTTGTAGTGTGTGACTAGGATGTCGGATGGAATTTTGGATACTTTTTGCCTCTCAGATTTCTAGACTTCTAACGTCGAGAATTCTTGCATCTTACCCTGTTCGTGTTCTGCTTTTGTTTGTAATCATACTTAGGAAGTCTAGTTTTCCATGGTACCTAAATTTGGTTTTCTTTAGCAAATTCAAAATGTTAGTCTAATACTTAAATTTCAAAAAACTGAAAGATAACACATTTTTTAAATGATAGTGTGCTTTTTAAAAGATTGTAAAGTACAAAAGCTCAAAATCCACAGGCATTCCAACAAGCCAGTTTAAACCATAGCATCATCTCCAGCACGTCCCCTTTGTTAGCTCTTCAGAACATTCACAGACAAGGGGTGAAATTAACCTTGGAGTACTTCTGCTTCCTTTTACTGTCTTTTACTTCAAAGTGTTGACTGAAGCAGGTAATGAACAAGAGGGAGAGAAATAGAAACACACACACCTTAAATACGGAATAATTGGTCCACAAATAAACAAAACTTGCAATTATTTCTGTGGTCTGCAGTAATAGTGGTCCAAATGTATTTTCAGGAAATGTTTTGGTTGGATGGCAGATATTAGGTTTTAGATTAGTCCTGGTTTTAATAACATTACATTCTTTACTAGAACTTGATACTTATTTTTATGTATTTCTCCTGACTAGCCACTCTATTTTTCTAACCGATCATTCCAATCTCAAATATATGTAACTCTTATTGCTATTGCTAGCCACTGTGTAAGAACTGCTGTGTGCTAGGCTTGAGGAGCTTGAAAACAAAGAGACATGATTTCTGTCTGCACATGTTCATAATATAGTTGGTGTGGTTTGCATATATCCCCAAAAGTTCAAGTGTTAGAAGAACTTCATCCCCAATGTAGCAGTGTTGAAAGATGGGTTCTTTAGGGGGTGACTAGGTCATGAGGGTAATCATGCTGATTAATGTGACTCTTGTAAGTGTGGGCTAGTTATCTTAGTGATGGATTACTGATAAAAGAGTTTGCCTCCCTGGTCCAGTCCCCTCTCACAACACACAGGCACACATATAAATGTACTCTCTTGCCTTCATCTGCTTTCAGTCATGGGACACAGAGAGAAGGTCCTCATCAGTTACAGGTCTCTCAACCTTAGACTTTTCAGTTTTCAGAACTAATCACTCAGTCTCAAGTATTCTGTTAGTAGCAAACACGAAACACGACTAAAATAGTAATATAAAAATAAGAATTGTAAACAGATAATTATAATTTATTATAGCAATTGCCCTATTAGACATTAATAGATTAATTGTGCAAAATATAAGATATTAAATTGAAGAGCTCTATGTGGTCCAGTCCTGTACAATGCCTGTATTGGTTTATATTTATAAAATATAAATGTTCACTTTGTTTATATATATATATATATATTTCATAAAACATCCAAAGCAAAAGAGATCCAGAGGTGGTAGTCCATGTCTATAATCCCAACACTTGCAAGGCTGAGGAATTTGAGACTAGCATGGGCAATATAGCAAATAAAATGCCACTAATTTCATATGTGGCACCCTAATTCTACTAAGATAAACCATATTTTGGAGCCACTGTAACACTTTTGCATCAAGTTCAGTTCTTTAATGTTGCGTAGTCTCCCAAAGTAGACTAGATGGTTTGTTTTACTGTCTTTACCTGTTACGGTTAAAACTTTGGAACGGTATCAGTTGTAATATAAACCATATCATAGTTTAGTATTTCTGGCAACCTTCCTTTTTCATTCTGTTTGGATCTTTATAGAAGGAATTTTGGATATTCTCAGCAAAACTGTTTCTTGGGCTGTTTGAAATAGTATACCGCTTTTAAAATGCCGAGTCAGTTCATTGAAAACTGGTTAATCCATATCCAAGAGCTCACCTTCAAAATAAAACCCCCAAATCCTTGAACTTGAGGCACATACTCCAGAGGTATGACAGCTCTACTGTTTTTACAATTAAATCCTGTATGGCAGACAGGAAGCCATGAAACACATGTGGGGGAAGATTGTTCTGTCAAAAGGGACTAGAGGAATTTGCATGTCTTTAGAATATATTTATTCATTTTACCCTTGAGAGTTACAATGTATTGATCTTGCAGCATCAGTTGTTTATAGGGAATAGAGCTGTACATCTGAAATATGTTATTGAGATTATCCGTAGAAAAGTATTCTTTAAATTAGTCAGCATTTGTAAAGTGTTCTCTACACTGGAACACATGTATGTACATTGAAGAATTTTGCAGTCCTGGTTGCTTTCTTGCCATCCTGGAATGCTCATTGTAAATTCACCTGTAAATTAAATAGGTGAGTGGAGTTGGAGTAAGATAAGGAAGAGAAAGGCCACTTGTAATTCAAATTCCTTCGTTTTACACAAAGCACATAAAATTGTATAAGGGCCTGAGGGAAAATTCTGGTTGGTAATTCTGTCCCTGGCTTTTCTTTCTGTCTTCTTGTCTAACTCTTCCATCTTTCTGATACCATTTGGAATTTTCCCATTCATTGAGTCCCTGTGTATATAGGTTGCTAGCCAGTCTGTTTCCCACAGACACTTATTGAACTTCTCTAGTAGAGCTCAGCGCTTTGCCTGCTCAAGTTTTCTCCCCAAATTTTATTCCCACAGCAAAGCTACAAGGACTACTTTGTATTATTATCCTTGTTTTTGCAAGTGCAACAAACCCCAGACATTAGATTTCTAAAAGGTGAAGTGAATTGTCTTATGTCCATGGCTACAAAGCAGCAAAGTCAATACTCAGGCTGTATGGTCTGTGTCTCTGTGGAGCCTAGAGAGAGGTTGAATAGGACCTGGTCACGTGTGTCCAGCTCAAGATAGATTGGCATGGAATTTTTCTAGCAGGGAGCTCCAGGTTCAGTGAAAGACCCTGTCTTAAGAAATAAGGTGAGAAAGCAATTGAGGAAAACATCTAGACATCAACCTCTAGCCTCCATCTGCTCCCACACAGACAAGCACATCCATATACAGCACACACACTTCAAAAATAAATTCAGGCAAAACTGAAACATACATACATACATACATACATACATACATACATACATAATCTCAGTAGCTTAAAACAACTGTTTTCTGGCACATCCTGGTGGTAAGCTACAGATCTGCTCTGTGTTGTCATCATTCTAGGGCCCAGGATGAAGGAGCAGCTTCTTTCTGAGATTGTTTAATATGGCAGAGGGAAAGAATGATAATGGAATCATGCTAGCTCTTAAAGTTTTTGTTTTGAAGTGACGTGTATCATTTCACAAATATCAATTAATGACTCTCACTTCATCATCTCATTGGGTAAGCAAGTGATGTGGTGTCAGTCAAGTGACATTTAAACACCTTCACAGGTAGCAGCAATGAATGGCCAGGGACGGTCATGCAACCTACTCCAGTCTGTGTTGACTAGGAATTGTCAGGAATACCTGTGACTACAGAATAGATTTAGGCATCTTCGTCTTTCTCCACAGCAAAGAGATGCAACAAAGACTATATAATCATCATTACTAGAATTTTTTAAAAGAAGGATATGGAGGCTGGAGAGATGGCTCAGTGGTTAAGAGCACTGTCTGTCTTTGCAGAGGACCTGAGTTCAGTTCCCAGCATTCATGTGGTGGCTAACAACTGTCCATAATTCCAGTTGCAGGGGACTCTGATTCCCTCTTCTGACTTCTGTGGGCAGTGTATGGCATGGGTGCACTTACATACATATAGACAATACACTCATACACAATTAAAATAATAGAATATCTTAATAAAAAGATATACATTTCTAATTATTCAGACCTCTTAAAAGCAAAATGTTCTAAACTTAAAACTCTTTTTAGTCTTTATGCAAGGGGTGGGGAAGACAACAGTAGCCATCTCCCACTAGTTTCAGAGGTGCTGGAGAAACACTCCACATGCACATAAGATTAAATAAGAACTTTCTTATTAAGCACCTTCAAGATCAGTTCCTTGAAAGGAATAAAAGTGCATTCAGATTAACTCAAAAGAATGTCTATATGAAGAAAAAGGAGTGTTGCACAGAATCCAGATAAAAGAATTGCTTATGACCCTCCCTAGAAAGCGAGTTGTCAGAAAATTAGGTTTTCTCTTCTGCTGAAACCTTGGACTCTGATTTTCCCTGTTATTTTGTCTTGTTGTCTTCTATAAACCTGTTTCTCTATGGGAATATAGTTGGCCTCTTCTTGACTATCAGTTCTTCAGAGAGAAATTGACTTGATTTGTGACTCAAATTTGAATACCCAGGAGACACAATCTTTCTGGCTTGACTTATGTCTGGTTGTCATTCATTTATGGCATTATAGTGAGGAGCCATGAGGCATTTAGATGAACTAAAGACAGCCAGTCCATTGTCTGTCCTTCCTTTTTTCTTAGTATAGTGACTCTATGTTTAGTTGAACCCATGACTGTCCAGTGAAAAGACATTCATCATTCTTTGTAGCTGTGAGTGGCCATGTGACCATATTCTGACTAATGAGGTAAGAGAGAAATATACCAGACCATTGAGAAATCTTTTCTTAAATAATGTTTTTCATTTATTCTTTGAGAATTTCATACATGTATACAATGTATTTTGATCATATCCAACCCCTACTTCTCCCCAGACATGTCCCCTCCTAACTTCATGTTCTCATTCTTTGCATTTTTATATTCAGCTGAGTCCAGTTAGTGCTGCCCAGCTGCCCATGGGTGTGTGCACCCACCAGAGCATGGACAGTCTACCAGTAGCCACACCCTCAAAGAAGCCCCAATAGCCAGCCATCAGCTCCAGTAGCTCCTTAGCTAGGAGAGGAGCTTTGTGAGCCCCTCCCCTATCCATGCTTGAATTTTAACTGTATTGATCTTGTACAGGTAGGTGTCATAGCTAATGTGAGGTCAAGAGACAGTAGCCATGCTGTGTCCAGAAGACAGCATTTCACAGCACTCTTCCCCATTTTCCAACTCTTACACTCCTTCTGCCTCCATTCCCATGATGCTTCCTGAGCCTTGGGGGAGTGGGTTGATACAGATTTCCCTGGACTGAGCACTCACTGTCTCTTATTCCCAGCACTTTGACCAGTTATGAGTCTTTGCATCAATTTCTACACACTGTAGAAAGAAGCTTTTCTGACCAAGGTTGAGAGCAGCACAGTACAGATCTATGGGTATAAACATAAATATTTAGAAGACAGTTTGACAACATGACTATTTAGCAAAATACCCCACCTCCCCCGCATGTGGTTTAGAAATGCTTTTTTAGTTAGGTATGGTGATTCATGCCTATAATCTCCACATTTGGAAGACTGAAGCAGGAGGATCATGAATTCAGTGCCAGCCTGGGCTACATAACAAGAGCCCATCTCAAAAGAAAAAAATTAAAAAAGGAAATAAAAATTTCAACTAACTTTTATAATTTCTTAAGAAACACTATTGGGGACGGAGAGATGGCTCAGAGGTTAAGAACACTGGTTGTTCTTGTGGAAGACCCAGGTTCGAATCCCAGCACCCACATGGCAGCTAACAACTGTCCTAACTCCAGTTCCAGGGGATCCGACAGCCTCTTCTGTACTCCATGAGCACTGCACAACATGGCTGGACTTACCTACATGCAGGCAATATGTGCATACACATAAAATAAAAATAATAAATAAAATATTTTTTAAAAAATAAACACTATTATAGT
>NW_008331125.1:719881-737561 GCF_000622305.1 Nannospalax galili | reverse complement strand
TTTTTTTAGGCAAGGTCTGTCTGTAGTCCCAGCTGGCCTGGAACTCACTATGTAGACCAAGCTGGCCTTGAACTCACAGAGATCAGCCTACCTCTGCCTCTGGGATTAAAGACGTGTGCCACCACGCTCTGCCCTAAATGAATGGATTTTATTTTCTTAGTTTTATTTAATTGTTCCCTTTACTTAAGGTTGTCTTTTTCCAAGTAGATTCTATATAAACTATTCACAATGATCTAGTTTGAACTTGTTACAGTGATTTCTTATCCTCTGCCCACTTTGGTATATTAGTATTTCCTGTCTTTCCACTCCCTGGCCTTACTGTTTGGATATAAATATTACATTCATCTCAGTCCATTCATTGTATATGTGCAAACATATTGATTTAAAAGTATTCACCATTGAATGTACCTGTGTGAGTGTTAAACCTTAACTAGGATTTTCATTTTCTACTTTGAAATGTATCAAAGGGTTTCCATGTTTTTAAATGTAATTTTGTATATATGTGTTTTTCTTTTGAAATGCTCCCAATACAGTTTCGTGTTTCTGCTAATTCCTACCAATGTTGTTAACTTAGTCTGCTTTCTATTTTTAAATGTGTGGCACTGATTTCATTGCATCTTTATAGTTATCTTGTTTAAACAGTGTCAAAATTATATGGTAAGCAGGCAGTTTCTGTTAAGATTGAAAGGTGCTTTTTTTGTGGCAGTTATTGATTGGCATATGAGTAAACTTGCTGAATAATTTTTAAAAATTTGTATTCTCTATTTGCTTTAGAAATTCATTAGATAAAGATTTATATGACTCAACAGATAGGAAGTTGGATTTGTTCTTTGCTGTATATTTGATTTTCTTGATTCTATATAAAGAAGAATGTTTTCTTAACTTTGAAGTTTATGAAATGACTTCCCAATTTCCTCCTCCTTTTAGATAAGTGTTTAGTTTTTAAATTTTATTAATCATTACAAATTAATAGAAAATTTCCAGATATGCCTATTTGTTCAAAATATTTACAGTAACTTAAAATAGCTTAAAGACGAGCTTTGTTAAAGTAGTTGAAAGGACAAGCCCTTGCCTTGGCTTCAGAGTGTTCAGTCAAATATCATGTAGGCCTGAGACAAAGAGTAGGGTGTTAGAGGTCTTAGTATTTTATATCCTGCTGCAGTTTGGTAAGACTTAGTTTTAAGTGAAGTTTGTGTGCACTTGCCTAGTTACCTATAAAAAATGTCAAGTGGCTGACCTGTGAAAGTACATTCATGGGGTTGGAAGCTGAGGCTTTCCGATCCTTGTGGCACTGGGTAATGACCTGGGATTTGAAGGCCAAGACAGCATTTCATTCGCCAGCCTTAATTGTTTGCTGTAGGCTCATTGTTATATTCACAGGTAGTTTCTCATATTCCAGTTAAGTCTTAGAAGTAATGTACTGTTTCTTTTATTGTTTTAGCCCATGCTAATATAGTATAAGAATTTTGGAACAAAAGATGCTTACATTAAAGTAAATAGATAAAGGTCTTTATTTAGAGCTTTTTCGGCCAATTATTTGTAACGATAATAGATGATATCCTTGTTACTTAACCATTTTTTGTACATAATGAGAGCATAGACAAGTAAAGTAAATAAAGGTAATAAGTAAATTGGGATGTATACTATTTTGTCTTTTTTTTTGTTTTTTCGGTCTTTTTGAGACAGGTTCTCCCCATAGCCCCAGCTGGCCTGGAACTGGCTAGTAAACCAGGCTGGCCTTGAACTCACAGAGATCCACCTGTCTCTGCTTCCCAAGTGCCAGGATTAAAGGACACCAGACCCAGCTGTATTTTGTCTTTTTCTTTTTTCTAAACTCTTTTAAAATTTTATTTATTATTTTTATTTTATGTGTATGCGTGTATTGCCTGCATGTAGGAAAGTGCATCTGTGTCGTGCAATGCCCACGGAGATCAGAAGAGGCTGTCAGATCCCCTGGGAGTGGAGTTATGGACAATTGTTAGCTGTCAAGTGGGTGCTGGGATTTGAGCCCAAGTCTTCTGCAAGAACAGTCAGTGTTCTTAACCACTGAGCCATCTCTCCAGTCCCCCACCCTTCTTTAACTTAAAAAAAAAATTTTATTGAGAATTTCATACATATATACAAGGTGTTTTGATCAAATCCATACCCACTCCCTCCCCTCCAACTCTTCCCATATCTCCCCATCACTTTTTCCTGAACAACTTCATGTACTTTTTTTTTTTTAAATGGGGCTTTTTGCTACTCTAACATTCCCCCCATCTGAAGAGGTAACCCTAAAGTTTTTTTTAAAAATAGACTCAGATGTTGGCAGACACAATGGTCCCTTAAGGTGACCAAGTAAAAGTCGTTTTTCTTGCCTTGCTAGTTTTATCTTTATGCTGTGTCAGTGAATTGTAACAATTCTCAGTGAATAAAATAAGAAATCAAGCTAATATTAAAAATGGTCATGGGGGCTGGAAAGATGGCTCAGCAGTTAAGAGCACTGGCTGCTCTAGCAGAGGACCTGGGTTTGATTCCCAACACCCAGAAGGCGACTAACAACTGTCTCTAATTCCAGTTCTAGAGGCTCCGACAGCCTCTTCTGACCTCTGTGGGCATTGCACAAAATGGGTACACTTACAAAAATGCAGGCAATACACCCATTTACATAGAGTAAAAATAATAAAATGTTTTTTAGAAAATGACCATCAAATCAGAATAGGTATTTCACCAAAGAAGGTATATGAAGCAAGTAAGCATATGAATATATGTTAATATCTTTGCTGAGATGTACTTTTCCAAGCAAAAAACTTAAAATTTTGTGTATTTTTTTCATGTTTAGCATATAATGAATAAAGACCCAAAGAGAAAAGTTTAAAGCCTATTTAAGCTTTGGAACTTAATTCTATTTATAAGAACCTACAACTTAGAGTCCAATGTTGACTCTTAGTTTTGTAGAAAGTGCAAAATTTACTCACTTTAACCTAGGAACAGACTTGGATTACAAAAAGGGGAAGAATGATGGAACTAGGTCACGTTCCCACATTTCTCTTATTGTGTTTTTATGATTCAACTCTGCCAGATTTCAATACAATTATAGTAATGGGCAATTTGGAATTTAAATGCAACTATATTTGACTTAGCTACCATATTCTACTTCCCCTGGGATAAGGTTTACAGGATGGGATGTTGGAATTGGGTATCCAGGATACAGAGATAATGAATACAAAGGCATAAGTGAAGAGTTTACTACCATGGTAACTGAAGGAGTTGTATATACAGAGATGCATGTCTGTAGAAATGTTGGTAAAAAGTATTAGAAAGGTAGGCTGGGGTAGGTCATGGTGCTCTTCACATAGTATGCTTGAAACCTGTACTTTATCCTTTGGATGGTAGAGAACCATGTCAAGGTTCACAACTGGAAAATGATGTCATTAGGTTTTGTTTTAGAGAGTTCACCCTTATGATATAAAGGGAGCCAAGATGAAAAATTAAGGACACGGACATGATGAAAACCTGTACTATGGCAGCATTCTGTTGCTAGGTACTCTGTATTTAGCAAACAATATCTACAGTGCCGTGTGGTAGATCGAAGGATAAAGACACTACCCTTGCCCAAAGCTCTGAGCTGAGCCTGATAGACAGCCGCTGTGCACAGTGAACTCTATGAAACAAGTATAGAGAAAATATGGTAGCTTCATGTGGAAGGGAGAGATTAATCTCAATTTTATGGATCAGTCAGTCTGAATGTATGCAAGTAGATAGTGTTAGCACTGGTCCTTGAAGGAATAGGGTTTAAATAAGAGGACGTGGGTGGGCAAGGGAATTTCCAACAAAGGAAACCAAGAAAAGTACAGAGCGTACCTGAGGAATAATCTGCTGTGACTAGAAGAGTGGATGCAGTTGGAAACAAAGCTAGAAAGATAGAGTGGGTCCAATCATGAGGGACGTTTTAGGGTAATAAAGTATAAATATAACTCACTTTATGTTAGTCAAGTGTACCAGTAAACACAGATCAACCTTTTGCAAATTGAATAAATCAGTTTGAAAGATTCAAAGTTGGGAGAATATTGGATCTTTTTACATATTTGTGTACGAGTAGGAAGGTTTAATGAAATTGCTATATGTTATTTTCCTTTCTATAGTTAGAAAACCAGTACCAAATCACTCAGCACAGACATGAGGCTATAAGTAGCAAGAAACATTTTTTAATAGTGAATGTTACTCAATTTAGTCCCATCTGTGATCCATGAAAATTCCCAGGTTTCTATTGCTACAAATGAGGTCAATGTAAATTAGTGTTTTCAGATTATTTCCTCATCTTTACATGAGATTAGTACTGCTCTTCTTGTCTCAGTAGGGTTTTGGTGAAGTCAAATCATGGTATCTTTTAAAAAAATATTTTTAATTTATTATTTCTATGTGTATGAGTGTTTTTGTCTGCATGTATGTAAGTACACCTATGTCATGCTATGCCCATGGAGGTCAGAAGAGGGCGTTGGATCCCCTGGAACTGGAGTTACAAACAGTTGTTACTCACCATGTGGGTGCTGGGAACTGAACCTGGGTCCTCTTCAAGAGCAGCCAGTGCTCTTAACCACTGAGCCATCTCTTCGGCCTTGGTGAAGTCAAATGAAAAATATATATGAAACTGCTTTAAAAACATGGTGCTGTTAATGGCCTTGGATGATAAAGTTTTAAAGGTCCTTTGATTCCCTACACTCTATCTCAGTCATAATTACAAGGCAGGTCACATTCTGCTACTTCCTTCCAGCCATGACATACGCAAAATAAAATAAAAAATTAATTTTTCAAGTAAGTAATAGTAGTTATTAAGCATGTACGACAACCAGAGAAGTATTCAAGGGGTTATGTACACTTAGGGTAAAGTACTAGTGAAGTGAAAGAGGTGCAGCTGGTTCGTGGGGATGGTTTGAAGGGACATGTTAAGCCTATCTAGAAATTCATGCTGTCATCCTTGTAAGCATCATGATTCTTTCACCTCCAGCATCCCCCTTGACTCCGGAGAATGTAATTGTATCAGATACATTTATTTATTAAAACATGCATATGAAATTACCTGAGAAAATAGTCCAATAAAAAGTGTCAGATGGTGTAGTCTGACTTGGTACTCTAAATACATAGGAAATCTCAAGTAAAATTTCAAATCAGGGAGGTTTTTCTAAAGATAATTTGAGGCAATTTTATACTGCCAGCCACCAGAATCTGACCTGGAATATGCAGATATGGGTAATTTTGCTAAGAAAAGGAGGAAAGTTTCTTGTTTGAAAATGGATTTGCTAACATATGACACTTTCCTTAGTTCAGCAATACTATTTTTATTTCATTTGTTTAATTTTGAATGTTTATAAAAATGAAAGTATTATTTTTGAGAACATCTTGTTTATAATAAAAATTTTTATGACAACTTCATAAAACAAAAATAACTCATCTACAAACGTGATTATGGACATGTTCACTCAAGAAGACAAATTTTAAAGATAACTTTCTAATTTTAACTAGCTAGTATATGCAACCGTTTTATTTTAGAAAGATAAATGTCCTTGTTTAGAATTCAATGACATTTATTGCTTTTGAAAACATACTGCTTTTTTTAAAAAAAAAAATTCTGTGTCTTTTTAAATACAGTACAGGCACATTTCAAATCTTACTAAGGAAAACAAGTTTAAAATGTCACTTTTGAAAGCACAGTATTGGTATTAAAGTTTTCTTATTCTGCTTTTCTCATTTTGCTTTAGTATTTACAATTTTTGGACTTTGACAAGCCAAGAGTTTTAAGAAAATGGGTAAAAGTTTTTTTCTATATGTAACTCATGGATGGAATATTGTTATGGAATGACATTACCTGATATTTTCCATTGACAAAATGATGAATGATTAGTAAGCAGGGCTACTGAAGATGGTTGTACGATTAAGACGGAGCAGTGAGTTTTACTGTATCACATGACTGTAGGTTGAAACCAATCTGGGGCTCTGCTCATCAGCCCTTCAGCCCTGGTGAGAGGCCATATCAGCCAGGAGCAAAGAATGTCCCATTTCTTATCTTTAACCCAGAGAAGGCAGTTTGTTTTGCTTGTTTGGTTGATTTTTATTTCCTTTTGTTTATTTTGTTTTCCTACAAGGGCTTTGAATATATGTGAGGGAGGAGAGCTTCTTTGATTGACAGAAAAGTGCTTTGTGGGCCAGCCTGTGAATGAGTTTGAAAAATAATAGCAAAGAAGATTAAACATAAGATTGACCATCATAAAATTTAAGAGTTTCTTCAGAAAAATGAAAGAAAAGGAGCAGACTAAGTAAGGTTACATACTTTCCCAATGACTGCAGAGCACTGGTCTGGATTTGTAGATTTTCTAGTAATATGTATGGCAGTAGGAGACAATATGTTGCAATAGGCGCTTCAGGAGGGAGTTCAGGAACATAAATTCTAGGTCTTACACATCTTTCCTCTCTAGCTCCTTGACTTTGAGTGTTTTGAAAATGAAGGAATTGGGTTCTACAAGAATCACTGGAGCATCCTGGCAAGCCAGTCCGAACAAATCAAGGCACTCCAGGACATCTTTCCTCTCCCTCTAGCTCCTTGACTTTGAGTGTTTTGAAAATGAAGGAATTGGGTTCTACAAGAATCACTGGAGCATCCTGGCAAGCCAGTCCGAACAAATCAAGGCACTCCAGGTTCAGTGGAAGACACTGTCTCAAAAACTAAGGTGGGGAAGCAATTGAGGAAGTTGCCAGACATCAATTTCTGTCTTCCACACATACAAGAATATGTACATACACATACACTCCACACAAAAAGAAAAGAAAATGAAGGAATTGAAGTACCTTTAAGGGTATATGTTGCTCTCACTTCTAGGAAAGTTGTATCTGGAACATGTGAGCAGGGAGAGTCTGGAACTGGGAAGTTTCCAAATTGGCAAGTTTTAGATGTCATTAGAAGTCTTTGAACTTAGCCTGTGATCCCAGCTCTTGAGGAAGCTTATGCAGGAGCATTGCACGTTCAAGGTCAGCCTGGGCAACTTACTGATATTGTGTCTCAAAAAGTAAAGAGTTGGGGAATTAGCTACATGGTTGCCTGATGTAAGGCCCTAGGTTCAATCTCCAGAAACAAAAAACCCCAAACCCAAAACCAAAATAGGCTTAGAAATACCTATATGATCTGTGATTGTATGTCTGGAAGTCAGCTTCCTTCTGCAGTTGTTCTTTCCCTTTTTCCTCTTGTTTATCTTTCCAAACTTCTCTGTAGAAGTTTAGGTGACTGATTTCAGATCTTCCTTTCCTATGTAAGCATCAAAAACTCTACATTTCTCTTCAGCACTGCTTTCTCTGCATCTTACCAGTTTTACTGTGTTGTTCTGATAATAATTTTATGTGTCAACTTGATTGGCTTACAGATGCCAATGATTCAAATACATGTGTAGTATTTTTATAGGTGTGCTCAAAGTCTATAATTGGTAACTCTGTTAGGAAAGCAGGTGATTCCAGATAGTCTGGTGGCCTCAGTCAGTCAGTTGAAAGCATTAGAGAAATGTTGGGGCGTCTCTAAAGAAATTCCACCTGAATAGCGGCTTCGATTCATGTCCCCAAAGTTTCAACCTGCCTGACCTCTCTGATGGCCTGCTAGCTCTATAGGTTTCAGATGTACTTAGCAGCACCCACAACTACATAAGCTAATTCTTTATAAATCTGTCTTTCTGCCTGCCTGTCTGTCTGTCTTCTAGTTGATTTCTCTGGTTGAACCTGGACTGATAAATTGTGCTTTTATTTTCATTTAGCTCAAAATATTTCTCAAATTCCCTTGTTGCTTCTTCTTTGACCTATGTATTATGAAGAAATGTGCCATTTAATTTCTGAGTATTTGGGAATTTACCAGGTACTTTTCTGTTACTGATGTCTAAATTAATTTCATCGTGGTCAAGGACATATTCTATGATTCAGGTCATTTAACATTCACTGAGACTTTGAATTTGATCCAGCATATGGCATGCCTTGGTGCACTGCATGTGCACTTGTGAAAAATGTGAATTCTGCTGTGGTTGCTCAGAATGTTTTGTACACGCTCCCAATGTTTTTGATGGCGCCATAAACTTGCATTCATTGTTTAAATTATACCAGGTAACTTGAAAATTCCTTAATCAATTAGACTTTTTAGAGAAGTGCATTCCTGGTACATGTAAACACTAAGAGCACAGTGAGTTCTGGCTTTATAGTTTATCGATTCATGTAATGTTCATCATAATTTCCAACATGGTTTTTCTGCAGGTCATAGTGCAATACAAGTGTTAGACTTGCATTCATTGTTTAAATTATACCAGGTAACTTGAAAATTCCTTAATCAATTAGACTTTTTAGAGAAGTGCATTCCTGGTACATGTAAACACTAAGAGCACAGTGAGTTCTGGCTTTATAGTTTATCGATTCATGTAATGTTCATCATAATTTCCAACATGGTTTTTCTGCAGGTCATAGTGCAATACAAGTGTTAGTTTCATGTCTTCTGCTTTCAGCTTTACCTTGTATAATAATTGCAATCTTAGTTTTCTTTTGATTTTCAAAGAATAAAATTCTAGTTAGTAAATTTTCTTTTTACAAAAATTTATAAAAATTTAAATTTTATGTGTATGAGTGTTTTGCCTGCATCATATACATGCAATGATTCTGGAGGTGAGGCCAGAAGAGGGCATCAGATCTTTTGAAACTGGAATTATGAACAGTTGTTAGCTAGCATGTGGATGCTAGGTGCTGAACCTGGGTCCTCTTCAAGAGCAGGCAGCCCTGGTAAATTTTCTTGGACTTGCCTTACTTAATTTGTGTGTGTGTGTGTGTGTGTGTGTGTGTGTGTGTGTGTGTGTGTGTGTAAATTTTATTGTCTCATCCTAAGACTAGACAAAATGAACAGAAATGAAAAATTAAATTGGCACATTCTTCTCTACAGTTAGTTCTTTTCCTTCTTTGAGAAAATAACAGTAACCAGGGTAAAATTGGCCTTTTGAGTTTTCAATGTGTTTTTCTAAAAAAAAAAAAAAATCAAAAAAAAAAATCATAAAACAGCAACAAAAAACCTACTAAAAAGATAGGAAGACTTTGGATTTTGTCTTTAGGAGATTTCCTGTATTATTTAAATATTATGCATGCTATTAGTGGTTAATTTGCAATTTATGTAATTATAAATTTCTTAAGTGATTAGGAAACTGGATTAGATAACCTGTTTAAGTTTCAGTGAGTTTATCATATCATTTAAGTTTGATATTTGGAAGGTGCCCATCCATCCAATCCAAGTATTTTCCCCCAGTTTCAGAACTCATTTTATTAGCATTTCTCTGTGTCCTCAGTTACTAAGCATGACTGTGTGAGATTTATTGAAAGGCTTGCTTGCTGTTCTTTTTCGTATTATCATTAGTCATTAAAACTTAACTCTTATGTGTGTAGGAGCCAGAAATACTATTGTGGAAAGGGCATTGCTTTGGAGTTAGAGACACCGGGTTAGAATATTAGCTGTGCCAGCTTTTAGATTAGTATTTTTGGATGAATTAATCTCTTTATCTCAGTTTCTTAGGTTAAAAAGAAGAACAACAGTATCTATCTTACAGACTGCTGAACTAATGAGATGAGTTAAAATGTGGTATCTTAACTTTCTAATTCATTATTTTCTTAGTCAATATACATTTTAAAAACTGCTAATAATTTTTGAATTATAGAATTATAATTGCTAAGATAATTTTCAATTTCATGTTTGCTAGTCAGTGTGCTCTCAGTAAAGAAGTAGGGAGCCTTACTTCAAAAGTCAAATAAGGGGGCTGGAGAGATGGCTCAGCAGTTACAAGCATTGGACACTCTCGCAGAGGACCAAGGTTCAATTCCCAGCACCCACATGCCAGCTAACAAATGTCCGTAACTTCAGTTCCAGGGAATCTGACACTCATCTGACCTCCATAGGCATTGCGTGACACAGGTGCACACATGCAGGCAATACACTCATACACACAAATGTCAAAGCTGCAGAATATAAAACAGCCAGGTGTTCTAGTTTCTCTCTCCATTGCTTTGACAAAACACTCTGACCAATACCAATTAGGGGAGGAAATGGTTTATTCAGCTTACGTCTCCCCAGGTCACAGTGCATCAGGGAGCCCAAGGTAGAAACTCATGGCAGGACCTGGAGGCAGGAGCTGGAGCACAGGCCATGGAGGAACTCTGCTTACTGGCTTAGTCCTCTGGCCCCTGCTCAGTCTGGTTTCTTATGCAACACAGGCCCACCTGCCCAGGGGTGGCACCACCCACAGTGGGCTGGGCCCTCCCACATCACTCAACAATCAAGAAGATGCCCCACAGACATGGCCACAGGCCAGTCCAATGGAGGCAATTCCCCAGTTGAGGCTCCCTCAACCCAGGTGTGTCAAGTTAACATTAAAGCTATCCAACACACTAGGGTTAGTGGCTCCTGGGTCTAACTACAAGTATGTGTATGTGTGTGTGTTCTCATGTGGGACAAAACAGTGTGTATCTTTAGTTCAACATTTCCCAATATTTTGATCTTCAGACTCTTTATGTTCTTAGAAATTATCAAAGATTCCAGTGAGTTTTTGTTTATTGGGTTATATCTATCAATATTTATTAAAAATTAAAGAAGAATTTAGCACATGCATTAAATACTTAAATTAACAATTATTAACACTCTGTAGCATAAATAGCACCTATTTCAAAAAAAAATTTCCCCAAACAGAAAACATTTAGTGAAGAGTTGTATTACCCTGTGCTTATGCCAAACTCTTTCCTTATTGGCTTAATAGAAGGCAGATGGAGACTCCTAGCTGCTTCTTTATTCAGTCTGTCGTATGTGTAAGTTGTTTTGGTTAAACTGTAGGAGAAAAATCTGGCTTCACACAAATATGTACTTTGAGGAAGGAAGAGTGTTTAGTCTCCTTTTCAGATAATTGTGGTTATTATTCTTTGATACTGTACCAACACTTAACAGGTAATAATTTCTTGTGCTACAGGCAATATGAAATCTAAAACCAAATCATTAAACTTCATAGTCTGTTATCCTTTGAAATCCATTGGTTATTTTACACTTTCAATGACTCATTTGCCCATTCATGGCTTCATAACATTATACATCATTAATTTGGAAAGTATTGATTCATCAAGTTATGAAAATCTTCCAAACATTGATATATTTTGTTATATAAAAATCACATTTGTACGAATTATCACTAATCTCCAGAAAATGCATCCAGTGTTTGGTCAGTTTCACAGTAGTGATTCTACTTTTTTAAAAAAATATATTTTATTTATTATTTTTATTTTATGTGTATGATTGTATTGCTTGCATGTACATAAGTGCACCCGTGTCGCGAAATGCCCACAGAGGACAGAAGAAACTGTCAGATCCCCAGGAACTGGAGTTACGGACAGTTGTTAGCTGCCATGTGGGTGCTGGGATTCAAACCCGGGTCTTCTGTAAGAACAGTCAGTGTCCTTAACTGCTGAGCCAACTCTCCAGCCCCGATTCTACTTTTTTTAATGTAATTTTTATAAGTGCTCAAATTTTATCATTGTCAACAAATATTTCCAATCTTCCTTGAAACAAGAGACTCACTTTGTTGCCAAATCAAAGTAATCAAAATTTCAAAATTTTTAGTTGTTCTTTTAAATTTCAGGTGTCCCATGAAAAGAATCTGTACTTTTGGCTCATAATTGAAATAATTATACAAGTGTTTTTCCTCAAAATAACCTTCATATTTTTTTAATGACACAGGGTCTCTCTGTAGTTCCAGCTAGCATGGAACTCTCTGTGTAGACCAGGGTGATCTTGATCTCATAGAGATCCACCTGTCTCTGCCTCCTGTGCAGTGGGATTAAAGGTATGTACCACCATGCCTGGCCCTAGAATGAGTGCTTTATGCATGGTTATGTTCCATCTCATAGAATGCTGTGCTGAAATTTTTAATGACACAGGGTCTCTCTGTAGTTCCAGCTAGCATGGAACTCTCTGTGTAGACCAGGGTGATCTTGATCTCATAGAGATCCACCTGTCTCTGCCTCCTGTGCAGTGGGATTAAAGGTATGTACCACCATGCCTGGCCCTAGAATGAGTGCTTTATGCATGGTTATGTTCCATCTCATAGAATGCTGTGCTGAAAGGTTGAATTTTCAAGACATTACTAAATTTTTACTTTTTTTCATCATGATATTCTTAAATAAAACAATCCTTTGTTAAATAAAATGTATTTAATTCTTGTGATTTTCATTAAATATAATTTGATGATACTTAGATGCTCTCTTGCCTCTGCACCTCCTCTTACTGCCCCCTGTCCAATTTAATGTACTCTAATACAAATAATATATACATATGTATATATATAACCTATAGAGTTTAATTTGTGTCCCCAAATGTCTTTCAGTATGGGTCCATCCAGTGGAGCCTGGTTAACCAGCCAAGAGTCACATCCTTGAAAGAGACTGTCTCTCCCCTTCCCAGAAGCCACTGGTTGCCAAAGATTCCTTAGATTGGATTGGAATTTCTTACTCCTTCCCTGTCTGTGCTGGGATTTTGTCTAGTTTGAGCTTGCATGAGACTTGCGTATAGTGTCACCATTGCTGAGAGTTCATGTGAATAACTTTCCAGCTATCTGGAAAAGTACCTCTGGCTCTTACAATCTTTCTACCCCCTCTTCTGCATTGATCTCTGAGCCCTGGGAGGCAGAAGTTTGAGACAGATGTCCTATTGAGGAATAATCAGTCTGTAGCCTCCTCTTCTCTGCACATTGGCCAGTTGTGAGTTTCTGTTTAAATCACCATCTGCTGCATAAGGAAACTTCTCTGGTAAGAGTTGAGAGATGCATTAATTTATGGGTATAACAATAAGTCATTAAGAATCAGTTTAATATTATAACTGTTTGGTAAAAAGCTTAATACTAGGCCCTGCCCTGTGACCTGTCTAGCCTCAGGCTCCTGTGTCTTATATCAATGTGAGGTATAGGCTCTGTCCTATGAAGTGGACCTTAAATCCAATTGGAATATGGTTAGTTACCCCATAATATTTTTGTCACTATGGCACCAGTTGGCATATCTTGCCAGGCCAGTTGTTATTGTATTTTACAGGTTTCATAGCTGGATAAGGTTGATGATTATCTTTTTCCTTCCTGTAGCTACTGTTGAGTATCTCACAAGGATGCAGAAATGTAAGGACCACAGTATACTTTTCTGCTTTAATTCATGGTACAGTTCAGCAGTTTATCTATCATTGTTTTTGTACCATCAGTACAAATGTCAAAATAATAAAAAGGGCAAATCATGGTATCATGTTATTGCTATAATATTTGATATTGTAGACTCTTACAATAGCTTCTAGGTTTCCCAGGGTCCATAAACTTTACTTCTGAACTGCTTATATAGTGATTTATGAGCGTAGGATACAGACTCTAGGACCAAAGGAATATGGCTTTACCTAGCTCTGAATTCTACTAAAGCAAGTAGTTAGCTTCATTTTCTTATTTTAAAGTGATTTATAATAGTATTATATAGTAGGATTTGTCTACAGCCACCTGATACAATGGTCCATGCCTATTGTCCCAGCTACTTAAAAGACTCAGACAGGAGGCCAAAAATTTAGTATCTTGAGACCCTGTCTCTTAAATTTAGTGGTGGTGGAGGTGGCAGTGGCGGCAGCGGTGGCAGCGGCGGCAGCGGCAGAGGAGGAGGAGGAGGAGGAGGACTGAAAAAGTAGACTAAAGAATTTTTGATGGTTACCCTGATTGTCAATTTCATTGGATTGAGAAATGCCTAGAAGATTATGCTGTCATAGCTTGGGACAATTAGATCATGGGGACACTGAATAAATGGTTTAATCTACTGCTGGCTTATTTTTTTTTTTTTTCTTTTTTTTTGAGATAGGGTCTCACATAGCTCAGGCTTGCCTCAAACTCAGTATATATGAGAGGATGACCTTGAACTCCTAATTCTTCTATCAGGTATTTGGTTATAGCAATAATAAAACTGACCAACACAGAAATTTAATAGACAAGTGCAATGGAGAACCTTGATTAAACTTGGAATCAAGGTAGGGGAAAAAAACCTGTAAAAGGATTGGTATATGAGTTAATATATAAAAAGCTTCTAAAACCTGGCATATAATGAATTTTTATTATTTGTGTGTCACACCCATACACACCAATTTATGTGTGTTCTTTTAATTCCGAATGTTTAAAGGCCCCATTCAAGCTTTCAGGTCAGCTCATACTTGAGCTAGACCAAATAGATGATACCTATCTTAGTTCTGAAGGCCTTCAGTTCTTTGTATATCATGCTTAGACTATATCAGGTGACAAAGGGCAGACTGAGTTTTCTTGATGGCAGAAATGGAGGAGTAAATGTCATCTGTACTCTAGGGTTCTCTTGTGACCAATGTATATCTTTGAGGTGATTCATTTTGCAATGTAAAGAACCTTGAAAGCCAGGTGCAGTATGATAAACAGAAGTGGTTAGATTGCTTTGTACTTCAGTGTTCCATGGTGGCATAGCTTGGCTAGTTCTAAAAGTTAACCGTGTGTATCATTCCCTGTAGGCTCTTTCAGTTCTTACATTCTTGCAATCTGGATTTATTTGAAAGTTGACATCTCTCTGGCTTACTCAAATCCTTTGGCTCTCATTTTCCTATTGTCTTCATGCTGAGCTTGGTGCTGAGACTCGTTATCACCTTTGCCAGACAGTGCAGAGCGAGAGTGCTGAACTTAATATTTCCTTCAGTTAAAACCATTGTTTGTTCAGGACACATAAACTGTTGATAGCTTCTTTCTTGAACCTATTTGCTAGAACTTCTGATTGAAAATGGAAGTAACTTAGCCATATTTGGGGCCTACTAGGAGCTTTTACACTATTGATTCAGCACACTGTATAGAATTACTGTAGGATAATTAACAGCAATTGCTTGAATGTGTATAACATTGCTAAACAAGAGATGGAGGGGAAATTGTGAATTTTTAATGGAAGCAATTTCAAAATCAGTCCCTTATTTTAATGAAATGGTCTATTTTAAAATGTTTTATTTATTATTTTTATTTTATGTGTATGAGTGTATTGCCTGCATGCGTGTAAGTGCACCCATATCATGCAATCCCCATGAAGGCCAGAAGAGAGCATCGGATTCCTCTGGACCTGGAGATACAGACGGTTGTTAGCTGCTGTGTGGGTGCTGGGAATGGAACCCAGGTCCTCTGCAAGAGAAGCCAGTGCTCTTAACCACTGAGTCATCTCTCCAGCCCCAGAAATGGTCTGTTTTTAAAGCCAAAATGTGTAAAGCCAACAGTGTTTTGAGATTTCTTTGTATTTATTAACTACATCTGTTTGGATAACTGTGTGACAAGTACCACTTTTTTCTATCCTCTTTGCTGCTTCACTTTGCACTTGCTCATTTAGACTTTTAAGTAAACTCTTCTCTAGAACTCTGATCTTATGTCCCATTCTGCTCTCTCAGTAGTCTTCCCCATGTCATAAGTGCAAAGGAAAATTTTCTTTCCTTTTTTAAACCGAGGCCACTTTGATATAAATTTTTAGGTCCCCCAAAGAGATTTGCAATAAATTCATATTTTGCTTTACTTGTGTTTGTCATTTGGCTTTTGGGGGTCTATGAAATGCCTTTCACTCTAAGTTAGACTGGATGGTTATCACTCTTCTCTGTCTGGCCACAACACCTCTCAGCAGAAGGTAAGTAGAGATTCCACCCAGCATTTGTCTTTGTTCTGATGTCTGTCCTTCCTTGTATTTTCTGCTGTTTATTTTGACTGAAACAAACTAAACTGCTTCTTTGTAGACTCCAAGGACACATACGTATTTTATATTGACGGTCCAAAAGTTTCCCATTCATCTGGTGAGGCCATGCTGTTACTTCAGGCCTGTGTACACCTAAGCTCTTAATCCTTTCCCCTGAGCCATCTCCAAAAGTAAGGTTCGTATTTGGTGAAGCAAGAATTCTTTCTAAAGATTGTCCTTGGATTCAGTTATAGAACAGGAAAAGGGTTTGCAATTCTGGAAGTTGCCTGGCTCCCATCGCCAAAGCCGAATGTTTTTTGGAGCTTGCATAGGTCCCCCTCTTAATAGCATAAAGACACATATTTTAAAACCCAAATCAGCAAAACAGAAATGGAGAGCACTATTTAAAAATGTAGTTTTTTTTTGTACAAGAGTTAGATTTATAAGTATAGTTTTATTTATTTTGCTATATAAAAGCTATCATTTCAGACACATAATAGTAGACTAAAGAAACTTATCCAACAATGGAATATTTCTCCCCAAAATTTTCTCTGTGCTTCAACATAGTGTCTTTAAATAGTATGATCTTCAAATATTATAACTTCAAATTTTAGTTTTCAAAAAGTTACTGAATGTTACCATTTTCTATCTAAAATAAAAATCTAAACCACATTTGTAGAGGATTATAGACTATATCTGAGCTCCTCCTTCTCTTTACATGCATGTCCATAAAACAGATGTAGTTCTGGCCATGGATGGCTTATGCATTCAAAATCTGAGGATTGCTGAACATTTGGCAAAGATAATTATATACCTTGGCTTGGGATGTGGAAACAGCAAACTTTTCCACTTTCCATTATGTAAATTAGCAGTGGAAATAGCTGTATATTGCTCTATGATGTTATCTTGCTAAATATAGATAATGGAGATCCATTCCTATTAGAAGCAAATAGTCTGCCACAAACTAATGGTCAGATTTTTGGTATAACAAACCATGTGTTAATTATTGGGATATTCAGTTCTTTAGGATTATGAATTGTAGCAAAATGGATCAGACGTCTGGTTTTATTTATAGGCTATATTTATATTTTTTGGAAAAAAGCAATTGAAAAAAGTTTGTGTATGTATGTGGGTCTGTGTGTGGGTTCCCATGGAGGCCTGAGGCTTCAGACACCTTGGAGCTGGAGTTAGAGGTGGTTGTAGGTGCTGGAAAACAAACTCAAGTCCTCTGCAAGAACAGTATATAATTCTTAACTGCTGAGCCATATACTGCCCCCACTTTACT
Organism: Nannospalax galili; assembly: GCF_000622305.1. Classification (NCBI taxonomy): domain Eukaryota; kingdom Metazoa; phylum Chordata; class Mammalia; order Rodentia; family Spalacidae; genus Nannospalax; species Nannospalax galili. The sequence continues at coordinate 720,529 of NW_008331125.1, read as the reverse complement.
CTTTTAAAGCATTTTTGATTAATTGACTTTTTAAGTGTAAGAATGTACCTTGTGTGTACAACGCCTGCAGAGGCCAGAAGAAAGCACTGGATCCCCTGGAACTGGAGTTGTGAATCGTTATTAGCGGCCATGTGAGTGTTGGAAACCAAACTCTCTGGAGTAGACAGTGCTCTTGACAGCTGAGCCATCTCTTCTGCTCCCCCATCCACCCCCACATGCATACTTTATTCTTGACTAAGGAAAAGAGATGTGAATCTTGTGGTGCTATTTATTGTTTGGTATTTTTTGTTCGGTTTTGTTTTTAAAAAGAAGCATTTCATTACATCTTTGACATACTCATTAACAGTTTCCAGAACAAACATACATTTCTTTAAAAGGGGACTATAAAATTTTTAGGTTTGCTGTTGAATTAATACAGTTATACAATATTGAACTCAGTATAAGCCCTAAAATTAAGACATAAAATTGAATGAGTTTTTAACCTTTAAAAAGATCTCCATTTCATTTTAAAATGTACTGTTTCTTACAGAAAGATTCATTGTTTTTGCTCATGAAACTTAGATGTTGGCACATGCATCCCTAATCTATATGTATCTGATTATTACTAGTCATGATCAGTCGCACTCGGATCCTTGGCACCCGTGTGTG
>NW_008331125.1:718741-719051 GCF_000622305.1 Nannospalax galili | reverse complement strand
CCATTATAGGACATTTTGAGAGATGCTTATAGTCCCCTGGAACTAGTTGACGACCTAGGAGGGCAAGGAGCAAAAAGTGTCCTTTATGTCCATTTGACCAAATTATTATATACCTCAAAGTATGTCTGTTAAATACCCAAGAAGGTTAGTTCCACCAGTCTGGTATTCTTAATTACTGTGTGTCATATGGAAAAATCTTGGGCAAAGATCAGTTGTTCTCAGAAAAAAACGTTACCTAGACATACATTTCTTGATCTGCTATGTATAATTTGTCAGTAGATTGTAGGAATAATATGGTGCGCTCTGATTT
>NW_008331125.1:718396-718711 GCF_000622305.1 Nannospalax galili | reverse complement strand
TAGATAAATCTTGGGCAAAGATCAGTTGTTCTCAGATAAACCTTACCTAGACATATATTTCTTGATCTCCTATGTATAATTTGTCAGTAGATTGTAGGAGTAGTATGGTTCCCTCTGGTTTTCAAAACTAGCTAGGCATTGTTTATCTCTCACATTGTCTCACCCCTCCATGGTTTTCCCACTTCACTTAAAGTGTGCCCAGAGTTCCATCCATTTACCTGCAAATTTCATGATTTCATCTTTCTTTACTGCTAAGTAAAATTCCAGCATATAAATGAACCACATTTTCATCATCCACTCATCAATTCAGGGACA
>NW_008331125.1:717335-718008 GCF_000622305.1 Nannospalax galili | reverse complement strand
TCTGGTTATTAAACCTCTGTCAGATGTATCGCTGGTGAAGATTTTCTCCCATTCTCTTTGTTCTCTCTTTGCTTCCTTAATTGTCTCCTATGATATACAAAAGATTCCTGAGCAATTGATGTCCGGTTTAAAAAATCCTTTCCTATGCCTATATCTTGTAGGTTTTTCCCAATGTTTTCTTCTAACAGTTTCAGAGTTTCAGGCTTTACATTGAGGTGTTTGTGCTCTTTGGAATTGACTTTTGTGCACGGTGAGAGATAGGGGTTTAGTTTCATTCTTCTAAAAGTGGAGATCCAGTTTTGCCAGCACCATTTGCTGAACATGCTGTCTTTCCTCCAGTTAATGTTCTTGGCCCCTTTGTCAAATATCAGGTGGCTGAAATTGCATTTACTCATATTTGGGTCTTCAATTTTGTTCCATTGGTCTATGGGTCTATTTTTGTGCCAGTACCATGTTGTTTTTATAACTATACCTCTGTAATACAGCTTGAAACCTGGTATAGTAATCCCCCCCTGGCATTGCTCTTAGTTCTCAGAGTTGTTTTGGCTGTCCAAGTTCTTTTGTACTTCCCTGTGAATCTTAAGATAGTTTTTTCCAGTTTTGTGAAAAATGCCATGGTGATTTTGTTTGGCATTGCATTGAATCTGTATATGACTTTTGTTAGGATGGTCAT
>NW_008331125.1:714599-716478 GCF_000622305.1 Nannospalax galili | reverse complement strand
GGTATTAGAGTGATGCTGGCTTCATAGAAGGAATTTGGAAGTTCTCTCTCTTTTCTATTTTTTTGAATAAGTTAAGTAGTATTGGATGTAGATCTTCTCTTGATTTTATATTGGAGTGGCTGGATTGGTTTTTCTCTTCAGGAGTTCCCACAGAGGCCCAATTCAGATGAAGGTCAGATGATTTCAGGCTTTCTCCTAAGGTCTGGATCCCTCCAGGACTGATTTTGGCTTCAGGCATTTTGGGGTTGGACTGGACGGGGAGCCTGGCCCAGGAAAGATGCTGGTCTAGGGCAGCTGGTGGCCGTGCCACCCAGAGATGGAAAGGCAGATCGGGTAGGAAGAGGCCCCAAGGACTCCTGGGGACTGCACTGAGGAGCTGCGTTGGTCTGGATGCAAAGGATCAGAAAGAGGAAAAGTCAGCCCCGGTCCCAGAAAGAGGCTGGAGGGTTGTGCAGGCCCAGGGAAGCAGATGGAGGTGAGGGTGGGGCCAGGCCCAGAAGCAGTGCTCCTGGGGCCCAGAGAAGGCACTACATTGGTCTGGATGAAAAGGACAGGGAGCATTATTTGTTCCCCAGGTATCTGGGGCCCCAAGACAAGGAATGGGACAGGGCCCAAACTCGGAGGAGAGAATGGGGGCAGTGAATGAGGTTGGGGGAGTCAGAGCAAGGAGGGTACGATGGACTTACCCCAGAGACAGGCCTGCAGGTAGGAGAGAAACCTGCGATGGGTCTTTCAGGCCTATGGAAGCAGAGGGAGGTGGGGGCGGCGGGGCAGTTCCAGAGCAGTGCTCCTGTGGCCCAGAGAAGGCACTACGTTGGTCTGGATGAAAAGGATCAGGAAGCAGTATTGGTTCCCCAGGTGTCTGAGGCCCCAAGACAAGGAATGGGACAGGACCCAAATTAGGGGAGACTGGTGGCGGGGGAAATGGGAGGGTGAATGATGCTGGGGGAGTCAAGGCACGGAGGGCACGATGGACTTACCCTGGAGAGAGGCCTGTGGGTATGAGAGAGCTCTTTCCGATATTTTAATGTAGTCACTTAGAGCTATAAACTCCCCAGTGAGGACAGTTTTCAGCATGTCCCAGAGGTTTTGTTGTATTGTATTGTCCTTTTCATTTAGTTCCAGGAATACTTTTATTTCTTTCTTAATTACTCTTTTGACCCATTCATCATTCATGAGTGTGTTGTTTAATCTCCGTATGTTCATGTGGTGACTAGGGCTTCCTGTGTTGATTGTAAGCTTTATTGCATTGTGGTCTGATAGAATACATGGAATTATTTCAATCTTTTTGTATTTGTTAAGGCTTGTTTTGTGTCTCAGTATATAGTCGATTTTGGAGAAGGTTCCATGGGGTGCTGAATAGAGTATGTCCTTTGGTGCTTGGGTGGAATACTCGGTAGATGTCTGTTAAGTCCATTTAATACATGGTATTGTTTAATTCAGATGTCTCTCTGTTAACTCTCTGCCCTGTTGACCTATCTAATGGAGACAGTGGGGTATCGAAGTCCCCTACTATTAATGAGTTGCTATTAATCTGGGTCTTAAAGTCCTGTAGTATCGTTTTTATGAAGTTGGGTGCACCAGAGTTTGGTGAATATATGTTCATGATTGTAATATCTTCTTGGTTTATTGTCCCTTTGATCAGGCCCTCTTTATCTCTTCTGATTAGTTTTTGTTTAAAGTCTATTTTGTCAGATATTAGAATTGCAATGCTGGGTTTTTTTCTTAGTATCATTCGCTTGGTATATTTTTTTCCATCCTTTCACCTTAAGATAGTGCCTGTCTTTGAAAATGAGATGAGTTTCTGGTAGACAACAAAATGATAGGTTTTGTTTATTAATCCATTCGCCTAGTCTGACTGGGGCATTCAGTCTGTTAT
>NW_008331125.1:713665-714225 GCF_000622305.1 Nannospalax galili | reverse complement strand
TTTTCCTTTATATGTGACTTGTTGTTTCTCTTTTGCAGCTTTCAGTATTGTCTGTTTGTTTTGTACGTTTGGTGTTTTTACTATGATGTGCCGTGGAGAGTTTCTTTTCTGGTCCTGTCTGTTTGATGTTCTATATGCTTCTTGTATTTGTATGAGCATTTCTTTCTTTAATTTGGGGAAATTTTCTTTTACAATTCTGTTGAGGAACTAGTCCATGCCATTATCTTGGGATTCTTCTCCTTCCCGTATGCCTATGATTCATAAGTTTGGTGTTTTTATGGTATCACAATTCCTGCCTATTCCATTCTTTTGCTTTCTTAAATTTTTCATCATCTTTGCTTGAGTGGTCTAGTTCGTCCACTTTATCTTCCAGTCTTGATAGTCTGTTTTCCATTTCATTTCATCCTATTGGTGAGGCTTTCTCCTGTTTCTTATTGGCTTACTGAGTGTTTCACTTCCTTCTTCATTTCAGCCTGAGTAATCTTCAACATTTCTAGGTCTTTTCTGAATTCATTCAGAAGTTTATCCCTATCTTCCTTCAGTTCCTTCATTTCTTTGTG
>NW_008331125.1:694339-713438 GCF_000622305.1 Nannospalax galili | reverse complement strand
TTTTTCATGTTATTATTTTTTCTCTGTGATTTTGACGTGGATTTCTTTTGTAGTTTCTGATTCTTGTGTGAGACTCAAGCTTTCAAGTTTAGGTCTGGTTCTTTTTGTAAACTTTATGTGCCTTTGTGGGTTACTTTTTGGGCATATAAGCTGGTTCATCCAAGCTTCTGGTTCTCTCTTTTGATTTTATATTGCAGTGGCCAGATTGCTTTTGTCTTCAGGAGTTCCCACAGAGGCCCAAGTCAGATGAGGATCAGATGCTCTCAGGCTTTCTCCTAAGGTCTAGATCCCTCCAGGAAAGATTTTGGCCTTAGGAATTTGGAGGTTGGACTGTCCTTGTAGCACGGTCCAGGAAAGATGCTGGTCTCGGGCAGCTGGTGGCTGTGCTACCCAGAGATGCAAAGGGAGATGGGGGTGGGAAGAGGCCCCAAGGGCTCCTGGGGACTCCAGTGAGGAACAGGGTTGGTCTGGATGCAAAGGATCAGGAAGCTGAAAATCAGCCAGGTGTCCAGGAAAAGAGGCTGGAGGGTTGTGCAGCCCAGGGAAGCAGAGGTTGGTGAGGGTGGGACCAGGCCCAGAGGACTCCCGGGAGAGAGGCTTGCAGGTTGTGCAGCTCAGGGAAGCATAGGGAGATAAAGGTGGCACCAGGCCCAGAGCGCTATTTATGTTTTTTAAATATTTTATTTATTTTCATTTTATCTGTTTGAGTGTATTGTCTGCATGTGTGTAAGTGCACCCATGCCACACATCACCTGTGGGAGTCAAAAGAGGGCATTGGATCCCCTGGAATTAGAGTCAGAGACAGTTGTTAGCCCCCATGTAGGTGTTGGGAATTGTACCCGGGTCCTCTATAAGAGCAGTTAATGCTCTTAACCACTGAGCCATCTCTCCAGCCCTATTTATATTGTTTTTGTAGCTCTTGTATTTTTGTCCTATCTCTTTCTTGGCACTGTTGATACATAAGTATTCAAAACTGAAGATTTAAAGGCTTGTTAGGTTCACTTTGGTGCTAAAATAGATATTAACTAGCATAGCACAAAACAAATGTCTTTTTGGGGGAAAGGGAGGTGGTCTTTGGGACAGTGGTTCATTTTTTAGCCCTTACTATGTAGCCCAAGCTAGCCCTGAAGTCCTGGCAGTCTTCCTGCCTGAGTCTGTAGCATACTGGGATTACAAGTGCAAACCACGATGCCTGGCTAAGAAATAGATTCTTAATGAAGAAGTAAGCTACCATATAAATTATACCACATACCCATTTTTACAAATATTTAAATTTATTATTCAATTAAGTATTTAGTTATTTCATTTAAGCCACAAGATGAGAATGTGTTATTCTCACATTTATAAATAACAGAGATATCTCTTGATGAATCTTCAGTCAACAGTTTAACTTATTACTGGGACCCTACTTTTTCCTCAGAATGATTGATATAACCTAATGTTTGTTTAAGTGGCACTAGGAGACAATGGACAGGAAAGGGAAAGAGATGACTCTCAAGGCCTTCAGGTACACATTGTTTGCCTGTAGCTTTGGGAGCACTGTGCATCTATTTTTAGGTTTCACTTTAGTTATGCTTCTACTTTCATTCAATTGCTAATCAACAGTTTCCTCTCTGAAGATGTTTTTACCATTCTTGGAACCACATAGACTTTTCCCTTTAATAGTAGTACTGTTTGTAGATATCCCAGGCGTGTGACCTTTAAAAAAAAGAAAAGAAGCAAATCATGTTCCTTCTTTTAGTGTGTGGTTAGAGTAAGCTGGCCCATTTACATCAGGCCTAATTTGATGTGAGTTAGTATGAACCTTTGACAAAATCCATGGTTCAAAATGTAGGCTGGAGGGAAACAATAAATCTTACTATTTAAATCACCTAGCAGAGCAACAGTGCTGTTTGTAACATTTGTTCACTCCTAAATCTGTTATTCTGTCATGTAAAGCCTGGTTACTTTTCAGTACTTTAAAAATTGTTTGCTGAAGGTGGAGCCCCCAAAATGTGCCCATCATTGAAAACTGTTAACTTTACCAAGGCTGCTGTGATATTTCTGTTTCAAAAGAGTTGTATTTATTTGAGTTATAGGATGGGCTTATATAATTGAGAAAGTAAGATTTTCCTTATACTGAGAAAACTTTAGAGAGGATGACCTTTGTGCTTGCCACTTTGTACACCCACCAGTGTTGCAAACAAACATTCATGTCTGCAGTAGACCATTTGTGGTCATGCATAATTGTGGTCCACAGGTCATTCAAGGCCAGGCCTTTTCTAGGTACAAATGAGAAACCTTCAGAAACCTTTGCATTTGTGGAGTAAGCTCAGATTTTAAGGCTTATGAACTTATTTTTTGCATAATTGTAAATATCTCAAAGGGCTGTTTTTTTTTTTCAGGAAGACATTTTTATTCCTTTGGTGTGAAATCACAGTGCTGTAGTCTTTGTCATATATTTGCTTTTGGGGGTTAGGATTTTAAAATGTTATGATCTTGAGTAGCCTACTTTATTACTTTTAACTGTAAAAGCATTTATTCACTTATTTATGTATGTGTGTACACTTACACAGAGGTCAGAGAACAGCTTGCAAGAGTTAGTTCTCCTTCCATTGGCCAGGGACTGAACTCAGATCATCAAACTGGTAGCAACAAACCTGCTAAGCCAACTTTCCAGCCTTTCATTTTAAATAGAATCTTTGTATGCTAATAAGTTTTTTTTAATTTGACTCCTTTGCTTATTTTGGCTATTAAAATGTCAAATTTGGTTTCAAAACTTAGAATAAGGTTTTAATTATTTTTTCAATGGAGAAACCAGAAAATTTTCAATGACCTTGTATTTAATAACTGGTATTGGGCCTTGGGAAATGGCTCAGTGAGTAAAAGTACTTGCCACACAGTATGAAGACCAGAGTTTGGCTCCCCAGCATGGCATGTTAGCCCACCTGTTGTCCCAGCATTTGGGAGGCAGAAACAGGGGATCCCTAGAACAAACTGGCTTGCAGTCCAACTGAGTTGGTGAGCTCTGGGTTGAAGTAAGAGTCTCTGCTCTGGTATAAGGTGGAAAACCATCAAGCAGGACACTAGATATCAGCCTCTGGCCTGCACACACATGTAGGCACACCCATACACATGTGCACCCACATACACACACACACACACACACACACTTGTGTGCTTCTACCTTTCTTTTCCCAGTTTAATTAATCAAAGATTCACTGTCTTCTCAGGAGTAGATTCTGGGTAGGAACAGACGCATTCTATCTCAGCAAGGTCTCTTTTTGCTTCCAATGACCTTAATAGGAATAAACAGCTGCTAATAATGATATACAGGCAGGACAGGGTTCCTAAGTCAGGGATGATCGTGTCTTCTGCTGCCTCCTTTTATATTTACTATTTTGAAAGAATTAATCTGTAGATTGTTCCTTCATTACTATTCCAGAAGAATTTGTACTAACAATCTGTGGGTCTCCTTTTAAGGGAATGTTTATAATTACCAGACTTTCTTAGTTCTTGAACCAAACTTGAGTCAGCAAGGACACTTTCTTATCCAGAGGGAGAAGGGAAAGTTAATACCCAGGTGTCCTCTGCCTCTAGCATACGGTATTTTGGAAAGCCCATTTCCCTAGAAGTATTAAAGCTGACCTTTCCAACTCTAAACCTTAGACTAACCAGTTTACTCTTGATTCTTTTTTTTTTTTTTTTGCATCAAAGAGAAAGAATGGAAATATAACAGCCTGAATTGACCAAATTAGTAAAATCAATTATGTTTTCCTTGAGAATGATTTTTGTACTCAGGTTTGAATGTGATCATGTTTACCTCAGGAGTTTATGAAAAATAATGAGTCACACTATGAAAACTTGACCCTAGAGGAACTGAGAAGCTGTCTGGTATATCTCCTTTTTGATAGGAAAATAATATATTTCAAAACAATGGAAGATTGGATCATTTTCCATTTTTAATTTTAATCCCATTTGTGAATTCCCAGCCTCGGTGCCTGTCATACACTAGGTGCTCAGGAAATGTTTATTAAATGAGAGAATAAGTGAAGTTCTTGTATCTTTTGAGTACATTCATTAGGCCCTTAAGTGTATCAGGTACACAGAGATAAATGATGTGAGTCCTGATCCTTAAATATTTGTTGGGGAGAAACATTCTTTCAGTATTCATTTCCTATCTATTGAATTACATTGGCCCTGTGAAGGTTCCAAGAAGAAAGAGGATGGAGGTTAAAAGCTATAGTGTAAGAATGTACTAGAGCCAGACATAGAAGTTAATGGGTTGGCATCTAGAGAGAAGCAGTATTAAAAGACTTTAAGTCAAGAATTGTTGACTTTTGTCAACAAAGAAAGTGTAGTGAAACCGGCAGCATTTCAACTAGTCAGCAAGAACTTAGTAGGATGAAGATGGGTGGAAGGAAGTTATTCCTTCCTGGAGAGGGCTTGAGAAAGTACCACAAAGCAAGAGCACATGGGACAGATGAGGAAGGGAATTGGAAAAGGTCCAGCTGTCTCCATAGGCAAACACTGGAACACAAGTGTGGGGCTAGAGTGTGGGGATTCTGAGGCAGGCTGTTTCAGGTTTCTTTGGGAGTTTAAGGTTTCTAAGTACTGCATGGATAAAAGGGTTATGGTTAGAGGAAGTAGAAACAGAACGTTTAGTTAGGAATCTGTGGTAATTGTGTAAGGGAGAGGGTAAAGCACTGGAAGAAACGATAGAAGCATTCGCCGTGAAAGAAGAAATGGCAGTGGTTGAGGCACCAAAGAGGAAGGTGTGAAGAGGATTGCTGGCCCTTATAGCAGTGGCCCAGGAACTGCTTGGGCAGGGTCATCTGTGCTCAGAAGACTGCAAATTATAAATTACCTTACATCTTATCTCTCAGGGCTCTTTTGGATAAACCTCCTGTAGACAGCTTCTCTTCCAAGGGATATAACCCTTCAGGCTTGCTCTCTTCTGAGGCAAATTTCTGCATCTGTGGCTTAGAAATCAGGAATGCAAAAGTCAATGTGTCAGAAGCCAGTAGTTGATTGCCAAGCATAGAACTTACATCCCTAGAAGCTGAGATGCTAAGGAGGACCAGTGGCAGGAGCCAGGAATGACTGCTGAGACCAGAGTCTTCAGTGGCACAGACTGATGAAGGCTTCCCAAGGGAGCAGAGACAGAGAAGGAAGTTTATTCTTGGTCTTTGTGTATTTTTAACTAACTTTTTCTTCACTAATATGTACTCATGAAGAAAATTTTAGAAAAAGAAAGAAAAAGAAAGGGGAAGAAAAGGTATCAGCTTCCCTTCTGTATAAAGCTGTTAAGGTATTAGCATAGCAGCTACAAGTCTTTGTGAAGCAAGTTTTTTTTTTTTTTTTTTCAGCTGAAGGTAGCAGAATGCACCATAAAGACAAAAGAACTTAGGTGATTGCCATCAGTTTACAACAGGTAGACAGGTTAGAGCATAAAAGGGCAGGGCATGTGCATAGCTATGGAAAAGGGTTGGTATGATCAATACATACTTGATTTTATCTTTGTATGGGCAGTGGATTAGAGGGCTCTGAGCCATTAAACCTAGTAGACAATTCCGGGGCTTTTGGGTTTTTGTTTTGTTTGTTTGTTTGTAACAGGATCTAGAACTGCTGTGTAGACCAAGCTAGCCTTGAACTCACAACGACCCATCTGCCTAGGCCTCTGCACTGTGCTAAGATTAAAGGTGAGAGCCACCACATCTGGCCCCCTAGTAGCCAATTCTGAGGCCAGGTCAGAAGAACCTAAAGTGTTGAGATAAGGGTGATAAAGAATTTGAGAGCGTTGTAAATTGATAGTTAATCTTGATTGTCAACTTGGCAGGATTTAGCATCATCCCAGAGAGTAACCTCTAGGACTGTCATAGTGTCATGAGGTTTAACTGAGGTGGGAGGATTCCCTGAATGTGAGCACCACCATTCATGGACTGGGGTCCTGGACTGAATGAAAGGCGGAAAGAAAACAAAGGGCCAGCATTCATTTCTTCCTGACTGCATGCAATGTGACCAGCTCCTGATGCCTTGTCTTCTCCACTGTAACAGACTGTACCCTCAAACTGTGAGCCAAAGTAAACCCTTCCTTCCTTCAGTTGCTTTTATTAGATATTCTGTCACAGCAAGCAGAAACATGACTAATACAGTGAAGGAGAATTAGAAAATGTTGATAAGTTGTAGAGACAGGAAAGTATGCTGCAACTCAGTTATTGCAGGATGTGCCACAGGAACTTCAAATGAAACGTGTCCAAAACAAATTAGAATTATTCTTACCAAATTTACTGTCCACGATTCTCTCCCAGCAAATATATCCTTACCTACCTAGTTGGCTAACCTAGAAATTGGAAGTAATCTCAAATACTTTTTCTGTCTACCTCTGCATCTAGTCAGCTAAAACCTACCACTTGAATCTTATAATTCAGTCTTTTAAGATTCATTTCTTTACATTTTCATTGCCACTTTGGCATCTTTGCAAAGTTCAAGTATTTGTTTTTGGTCTAAAATATTATTGACCAAATCTATCTTACCTAGTTTTCAAAATGATGAAAGCAGCCACACTGCCATTACAGCTCACCTATTGCTATTTTTGTGCTATAATCAGCTAGTCTGGTTAGCCAGCTTGTTCTGGGGATCGATTGTTTCTGTCTCTGAAGTACTGGGATTCAGGTGTCACCACACCTGCTCGGCCATTATGTGGACACTGAGTATCTGCATTCTGGTCCTTGTGCCTACCTACAAAATGTTTGTAGACTACTGGCTCTTCATGTTGTAATATCACTGGTTTTCCTGCTTTCAGTTCTAGGTTGGCCTTTGCTGTGCTGATGATCTCTTCCCTAAAACATTGCTCTATTCATGCCATATTTTCCCTTGCTCATATTTCTTTAGTGGATCCAATAGCAAGGAAAGTTCAGTCTATAACTTCTTAGCATGGCAGGTAATGGGTTCTATAGTTTTTCAAATTGTAACTCTTTTTCAAAATGCCTTGTCAATAAACCCTTGATCTTAGTCTTCATGTCCTTTCAAAAGAGTCAGTGACATAGAACAAATAGTCGATTTCCTTAATGCCTTGAGGCTTAGTCTTTTAAGGCCCTATATTATTTTATTTATTATTTTTATTTTATGTGTATGAGTGTATTGCCTGCAGGTAAGTGCACCCGTGTCATGTAATGCCCGCAGAGGACAGAAGAGTCCATTGGATCCCCTGGAACTGCAGTTACAGGCAGTTGTTAATTGCCATGTGGGTGCTGGGATTTGAACCCGGGTCTTCTGCAAGAACAACCAGTGTTCTTAACCACTGAGCCATCTCTCCAGCCCACAAAATAATATTTCTTAAAAAAACCCTAGCTGCCTGGTTATCAGTTGTATATGTCAGTAAAGAAGGAAGGTGGTAAGCATTGCTGGACATTAGCCTTACTTGTTCAGAAAGAACCCCAAGAGATTTTTGTTTGTTTGTTTGTTTTAAAGATTTCTACACTTTTGCTATTTGTATTTTTTTTTTTCAGATTCTGAAAACATCACTACTCTGTGTTATCAGGAAAAATAAGAGAGTTTTTCTTTGACATCCAGATAGAAAACCACAATAGAAAAAGTTAAAGAACATAGCTTTCCATGCAAAAGAAAATGAAATCTAGAATTTGATGTATATATAGAGAGAAGTAGTAGTTTTAATATCTTAATTTTTTTTTGTTTGTTATTAGACACAGCCCAGGCTACCTTCAAACTTTGTAAATTTTTTTTATGTATCTACATCTAGTGGATTATCACAGCAGAGAAGAACCTTATTTCCTAGGACGAAAATAAAAGAATTGGTAGAATTTTTAATTTGAGGACACAGGTACTTCAAGAAAAACTTATTCTCTTGTCTCTTTCCAAACCCTAAAAGAATTTTTGTTTGTTTTCTAGTCAGGGTCTTTCTTTGCTCCACTGTCTGGCCTTGACGAGACTTTTCAGAAACATTTAAAAACAATTCATTATGTGACATAGCCTATCATAGTATAATTTAGAGAACATGGTGTTATTTGCTTTTCTTATTTCCTGAAATAAAGTTATAGTTCTAAAGACACAGGAGACTTTCTTAAAATATAAGTTTAAAATATAAGCAATTGATTAGAGTGCTTCAGTAATTTAGTATTTGCTAATTAGTACTTAAAATTAGTTCATGTTTATATATGTGCAGATTACCTCAGGGATCAGAGTGAGGGCAAACATTTTAATCCTTTTAGGCTGTGCAAGTGCTGAAGAGATGAAATCTCTTACTCAAGTAAAACGAAATAAGTGACTGCTAAGAACATGTTATGCTTCTGTCTAATCATTTGCTTAGCAATATTTATCAGACTTCTGAGATATAGTTGAGGAAGAACAAGAGGACCGAGCTGACTTTCAGGGTCTGATCACAGGTGGTTGAAGAAGGGCTTTCTGAAAGGAGGCTGCCAGAAGTAAAAGGTACAAGGGGCTGGAAGGGGTTGGGGAAGGGAAGAGGATCAACAAAACCAAGTTATCTATGAACAGGCCAGAGTAAAACCTATTTTCATTTTAATTTTAAAAGAAATTAAGAACTTCATATCTGCATTTTCAGATAGAAAGAAAATCTAAAATTATAAATGATTTAAAAATAAATTGGCATTCCTTTGAAAATTAATCATCATTTTAAACTGGGTGGGGGGCTCTTACTGTTGTTTTGATTGCACAGTTCTATTGCTTATCATTTAAAGTATTAGTCCATTAGACTAATGGACTCATGAACAAAGAAACTATTGATTTGGATATTATGGTATTTTCTGGTAAGCCCTTTACCATAAAAAGTTGTTCATGTGAAGGAGCTAGGTTAATTCTGTCTCTTCTAGTGCTCATAAGGACAGAACCAAGATCAATGCTTGAAAGTTACAGGAGGCAAAGTGGGGCACAACAGTAAGGAATGCCTTTCCAGTAGGCACTCAGGTTCAAGATGGAGTGGAGCTGCTATCACAGAGAAATCCCAGTGTTCTGGGAGTGATTATGCTACAGGGGTTGCAGGGGGAGTTTTTCTTTGTTGTTGTAAGACATTAGCTTTATAGCTCCCTTTGGCTCAAGTCATTAACCTTGGTTTCCCTCTGAGGAAGCACTGTGAAACTTCTGGACTTTGCACATCAGGCATTTCATATTTGCTGAGCAAAGTATTGACATGCTCTTTTCCCTCCGTCCTCACAATTCACTTTTTTTTTTTTTAATTTTAATTGTGGGTTCAGTGCAAACAATAAAATTTACCATCTTAACCATTTTTTGTGTCAAGTTCAGTGGTGTTAAATATAGTCACATTGTTGTGCAACCAAAGGCCAAAGCCTTTCATCTGATAACATTAAAGCAATCCTCAGCTTTCTAGTTCCTGCAACCAGCATTCTTCTCTGTTTCCGTGACTTTCATTGTCTGTTTTGTGGCTGGCTTATTTATCTCAGCACACATTGCCTTTAAGGTTCATCTGTGTTGTGTTATTAAAAGAATTTCTTTCCCTTTTAAGAGTGGATGTTATTGCATTGTATGCACATACCATATTTCTCCATTCATCTGCAAGGATAGTCGGGTTGCTTCCACCTCTTGGCTGTTGTGGATAATGTTATAATGGACTCAGTTATATTAATATCTCTTTGCCAGCCTACATTCAGTTGGGTTGCTGCTTCATATGGTAAATTTATCTCTTTTTTTTTTTTTTTTGAGAAACTGCTCTACTGTTTTCCACAGCAACTGTACCATGTTACATCCCTACCAACAGTACAGCATTTCAGTTATTTTATTTTATTTTTTATGTGTATTAGTGTATTGTCTTCTTGTGTGTAAGTGCACCCATGTCACTATCAGAGGTTAGAGGAGGGCATAGGATTCCCTGGAACGATGGTTGTTAGCTACCATGTGGGTGCTAGGAATCAAACCTGGGTCCTCTGCAAGAACAGTCAGTGTTCTTAACCATTGAACCATCTCTCCAATCCTCTTTCCATCTTTAACAGACAACACTTGTTATTTCCTACTTTGGGTTAATTTGTTTTGTTACTTGCTTTGTCTTAGTTTTCAGTAGTAGCTATCCTAATGGGTATGAGAGGTATTGCCCTAACTTTGACTTCAGGATATTATGCAGTTTCCCACACATAACAGGTACTCTATAAAAGTTTATGGATGAGAAGTACTGTGATTTCTTATTTTCATAATGTATTGCTTTAGAGTTGATCTTTAGCAGAGATTGTTAATAGAGTCAATGTTATGTATTTCAGAATACAATAAAGAAAACAATTCTTAGAAATAATGAGTATAATTCTATTAATATTCAATATTTAGTTGTTAGCTGCCATGTGAGTGCTGGGATTTGAACCCAGGTTATTTATCTCTCATTCTCATAAATATCCATCACTGTCCTTGCTTAGTATTGTAAACTATTGATGACATTAGTAGTCTCCTTTTCTCCTGATTCTACAAAAATTTTTATGACACTTGTAAAAGACAGTCATTCTAATTCTTTTATAAGAAAACTATTCAATACCCCTAGAACCAAGGTTCTAGAGTTTTGTTAGAAAATATTCTTGTCAAGAAAAAGCTATATAGCGTAAAACATTCAACTTTGTGTTGTTTGGTTTTTCTCCTCTTTCCAGCCTTGCAGTGCCTACAGGCTGGTATGAGCTCACTGGTACTCTGAGCCAAGTTTATAGTTAGTGTGGTAATGTTTAAACTTTTGCTATCTTGAATAAACACTTGGTAATCTCAATATTAATGGGTTAACAATAAGCAGTTCTTAGCCATTTGAAAAGAAAGATTTATTGTTGTCATCCCATTGGGAGGAAATGATTTTGAAATAAATGAAGAGCAAACGTCTTCACTCCCAAGTAATTATTACAGAATAATCTTGTAGGTCGTATTTTATTAGCAGTGAGTGAAATCACCATTCCCACAGACTGTTGTGTTTGCAACTAGAAAATATGTGCTCTGAATCTCTAAATATATTGGCATAATAAATAGGTACTTCGGGTCTTTTACCTTGTGTAGTTAGTGTTGACATGGAGCATGGCATAGCTAATTCTCTTAAAATTAGGACATTTCAATTAATTTGCAGTTCCTTTGAGAGCAATAGAAGAAATGTATAAGGTGCAGATGTACTTTCCTTATTAATCAAAACCAAATGCCAGGACATTCAAAAGAGATAGAAAAACCTTCTAACCTTACTTAGATACATGGTTATTGAATAATGATTGACACAAAGCTCCACAATGAGCAGATGGGTATCAGCAGGTAGCACTGAGCATTCTTATGTAATGCACCACCATAACCATTTCACAGTGATGTTTTCTTGAGGACAAGGGGGTTTCTTCAGAAAGATTCTTCTGCTTCTCCTATTTACTTGAAAGGCTAAGACAGATGAGGATGAAGAAATCTAAACAACTGTCCTGGTGCAGTGTAGTGTCATCTTAGGGTGTGAGGAAGAAGCAGTGAAAAGAATGACTATTTCTAAGAAATTCATAATAAGCTCAAAGGCAGCTCTCAGGGGAAGCTCAACTTATAAGATATGTTACTGACATCACCAAGGTCTTTAAGCCGAGAAGTTACAGATCATTCTTTTTGCCTTTGGACTTCAGGATACTTACATAACTCTCCAAACTAATTATAATAATTTTTTACATTTTCTTACTCATGGAAACAGTTAATCAAATTGTTTTAGTTTTTGAAAATGGTAATATACTTAAGTTTTAGTTATAGATTTTGTGGAGCATATTTTTAAAAGCAATCTGAACATTTCCCCAATTGAAAGAAATATTTAAAGAGCATTAGTAAGTTTTTATTATTCGTTGACAGTTTTGTACATGTCTGTAATGTATTTTGGTCATATTCTTCCTCTGTTTTTCTCTTGTATCCCCCACTCACTCCTTCTGAGACCCCTCTTCTTCCTAAAACATCCATTCTTCTCCCACTGTAATGTCTTTAAAAAACTAACCCACTGAGTTTAATTAGGATTGCTTGCATGTACATGGATGTGGCAGTATTTACTGGCTCATGGGCAATTTACCAGTGGCTACACCGCTGATAAAAAATGACTCCCCCTCCCTCAGCAGCCATTAACTGCCTACTTTGTTTTGTTTTGGGGGGGTGGAGTTAAGACAGGGTCTCCTAATAGCCCCATCTGCCTAGGAACGTACTGTGTACCCCAGGCTGGCCTCGGTTTCACAGAGATCTGCCTGCCTCTGCCTCCTGAGTACTGGGATTAAAGGCATGTGCCACCACACCGGGCCCTAACTGCCTACTTTTCAAAGTTTTCCTTTTTTTTCTTTTTTAAATATACGTTTTTATTGAATTTTTGTGTATTTCATACAGAACATCTCAATCAATCTTAATCATCTTTATACCTCCAACCCCACTGACACCTTCCCATCCCCCCCTTCTGGAATTCATATATTCTGTCATTTGTGTTAAGACCTATTGTGTCAAGTTAGTGTCCCTAGACATTCCTCAGTGCAAGTCCATCCGCTGAGATCTAGTCAGCTTATCTAGAGTCCCTCACTTTAGGAAGATCAGGTCTTCCTCACCTAGCAGTTTTTCTTCAGCTAAGATTGGGGTCTGCGGTTTATTTCCCCAGTTCTGTGCTGAGTTTTGTCTATTTGAGTTTGCATGGGACTTGTGTATGCTGCAAAGTTTTCTTAAAACAGTTTCCTGTGTATACATTTTGAGAATTATTATACCTCTTCCATGGTTTGCCTTAAGAAACTTACTATGTATGTAAGAGGTTCCTAGATTTCAATCTGAACTTTTGTTTAGTCTTTGAACAGGTTTTGTTTTTCTTGTTCTTTTCATTTCTTTTTCTTTTTTTTTTTTTTTACTGGTTATTTGAAGTAGGATTTCATGTAGCTCAGGCTGGCCTTGAACTGATCTGCTCTTACAGGCCTATATCACATGCCCATCTGTATTGTTGAATGTATTGTGATATAGTGTGGTGTTGTCATTACAGGCTTGCACCACATGCCTATCTGCATTGTTGTGTTGTGTTGTTGTGATTACAGGCTTATACCACATGCCTGTGTTGTGGTATTATGTTGTGGTATTGTGATTACAGGTCTGCACCACATGCCAGTCTGTGTTGTCGTGTGCCACTGTGTCAAGCTCTGGGAATTGGGGATAAGAAATCGATGAGCCTGACTTGTTGCAAAAGTAATTCCAGAAAGAATTTAGAGATTTGGATCAATAGGGATGCCATGTACATTATAAGAAAATATATGTAGTAGAATACAGTTTTAAGTGGTAGAAATTGAGTAAAGATAAACAGTTTGAGGAATAGAGACAGTAGAAATTAACTTAGTTGTCTTTGCCCAACCTTTCTGAATAAGAAAGTCTATTTTTTTATAACTCTAAAAGATCTACTTTCAATTTTATTATTTCTGTGAATGATCTTCATACAGTAATACCTGTGATAAACCAGATGTTTCAAGCTAGTGTAGTTAGCCCAAATTGAAAGTATCAGTGTGTTGATTAAATCTATAAGCATAAGAAAGCCTATGAAGAACAGTAATATTTTAGTAGCAAGGAGAAAAGTGTGAGTTGAAAATGCGTTTTCCAGTCCATTCTCCCTAAAAAGGTACCAGATTGGAGATATTTTAAGCTTGTGCTTGATTTAAGATTTGAGTACATTAACAGCTGGACAGTATATTGTTTTTAAGAATAAAATCTAGGCAGCACCATTTATTACCAGTTTAAATTTCAGTATTCAGTTCATTCATCACTGCCTAATAAAGACTCTACTTCCTTTTCAGCACATTTACTCACTGGTATTCAACCCTGTCCAAAACAAGACAAAGACAGATGTCTTTGTGTGGGCAGAATATGAACAGTCACAATGTCTACGTGATGTCTACCAGGTTTAACAAATCCAACAGCACAAAGCCTATAAAATAAGACCCCTGGCAAGGACCTACTACCAGCTTTTGACAACTTGGAGTGTATATCAAGTGCCTCTTCCTTATAATATTACTCAATTTGTTGAAAAACAGGAGTTACAATATTTCTCAGTATATGTACATAAATAAGGTAGCCTTACTAGAATACTAGGTGCCTGGTGAAAAGAAAACTCTAAAAACAGAAAGCTATTCAGTCAGGTCAGATGTATCAGAGGAGTAGAAGAAATCCTAGGTCTGGAATCAGTGGCAGGTCTCTTAGTGAGAACTTGGGCTTGCGTTTTCTTTGGGATTTAATAGGTGATTATTAGGATTTTGACTGCTTTACATCATTTTAGTATAAATTGCACTGTAAAAATAAATAGACACAGATTAGGAGATAATATTTGCAACATGTATTTGGTAAATGACTTAGATCCAGAAATGTACTATCCAAAATGAAGAAGATAGTTTTAAGATTGAACACAAAACTTGAACATTTATAGGGGTAAAACAAGTAGGCCCATGATCATATGAAAATGTTCATCATATTCAGTAAAATAAAAATTAAATTACTGTAGAGGCAGGCATGGTAGCACACAGCTTTAATCCCAGCACTCAAGAGGTAGAAGTAGAGGCAGAGGCAGGTGGACCTCTGTGAGATTTAGGAAATCCTAGTCTACATAGTGAGTTCTAGGGCCACCTGGGGCTATGAGAAGGTGTCCAAAACAAACAACTGAACAAAAAGCTTTTATTAAAATTTAAAATTTGGGGGAATCCTGGAAAGTAAATGATAATACCAAAGGGGAGGAGGTTCTCACATCTGTTATCCAGATCTAACCATTAAGGTTCTTCTTTTTTCTTTGAAACATTTCAGCATAGAAATAAGTTAAAGATGTCATGATATATAATCACAACAGCTTAGTATGTATCTGTTAAAAGTGGAGGAGAGGCAGAGGCAGGGGTATCTTCGTGAGATTGAGGACAGCCTAGTCTACATAGTGAGTTCCAGGCCAGCTGGTACTAGAGGAGAGCCTGTCTCAAAAACAAAACAACAGCAACAACAAAAAAGTAGATATATGATAGTATATATGATATTGTATAATAAATTAGCAGTAATTCCATAATGATCATCTGATGTCAAGCCCATATTTGAATTTTCCTGTGTTCACAAAAATCTTGTACAGATAGTACATACATACTTAGATTCAGCTAAAGGGTACAGGTTGAATTTTATCATTTGTTACTTTATTCTTGTATGAAATACCTTAAAGCTGGTGGTCTATTAAGTGATAGAATTTATGTCTCCGAATGTTAGAGGTGGACAAGTCCAAGGTGAAATACCAGCAGATTCAGTGCATGGAGAGGGCCCACTTCCTGTTGTCAGTGCATGGAGAGGGCCCACTTCCTGTTGTCAGTGTATGGAGAGGGCCCACTTCCTCTTGTCCCTGTTCTCTTTGTGTCCTCACTTGTAAGAATGGGCAAGGTGTTTCTCTGTCTCTGAGGCCTTTTGAAAACAAGGGCAGTATCCCACCCATGAAAGCTCCATTTTGTAACCTCATCCCCTTTTCAATTTCCTATCTCCCAATAGCTTCATATCAGGATTAAATTTCAGCATAGAACTTGGCCACGCACAAGCATGTAGTCTTCCCCATGCTCCTTTTCTCCTCATACAAGTGACTTGTTTAAAAAGCCAAACAGGTGGTCTTATAGGAAGATTCATATTCTGGATTTGTTTGGATTTTACCAAAGAGGCAGGATACATTTATTTCTATTCTTTGATTACTAGTTTTATAGTAAAAAATACAATAGCCATTTCTAATGGTAACAAATAGGGTGTTTTTAATTTACTTTTCTGGATTTTATTATTTTTATTTTATATATGTGTGTGTTTTGCCTGCATGTATGTAAGTGCACCATGAGTGTACAAAGTCCGTGGAGGCCGGAAGAGGGCATTGGATTTCCTGGAACTAGAGTTACAGATGGTTGTTAGCTGCCATGTGGTGCTGAGAATCAAACCTGAGTCCTCTGCAAGAGCAGCCAGTGTTCTTACCCATTGAGCCATTTCTCTAGCCTTACAAATGAGGTTTTTTGTTTGCTTATCTGGTTTTCTCTATCTTAAGCATTATTTTTAGTATAGATTTCAATGTATTTAATACTGTTGAATAAATGTCATTATTCTTTTTAAAGCATCCCGACTTTGGCATGCTCTTTCACTGGATAATGTTTCTTTAAAATTTAGGGTCCTGGGGAAAAGCATCTGTCTTTGCTGAGGTCATACATGCATTGCTATAGCTGTCTTGTGGGTAAGAGCTTTCCAGATCATTGACTTCTGAAGTGGAGGCAGAGTTCTACATTCCAGCTACCTTGGAATGCTTCTAAAATATAAGAACGCTGTTAGGTGTTGCTTAACCAAGGCAAAATGCCCCCAGTACAGTTGGTTTGGGAGCACCTTTCCTCTCAAGCCTGAAGTTAGTTTCTCTGGGTCACCTTCCTATATGTTAATATATTTTATGGAATGGTTAGAAGTATGTGTTTTAGGTCGTGATGTGCAAATCCTAGTCTTTGGCTCATAATGCATTTTTATCAATAATCAATATTTTTTTTATTTTTAATTGACAGGCAACGACTATACTGTATATGTTTATGGAATATAATGTGATGTTTTATACATATTTATATAACAATTCAATGAAGATTAAGATAACAATCATTTCATGTACTTTTTGTGGTGAGAACATTTGAAATTTGTTGGCATAGCAATTTTAAATTTGCAATACATTATTATTATTAGTGTGTGTATATATGTGTGTGTGTATGTGCCTGTGATTGTGCATATTTGCATGCAGTTGCACATGCACATGTGTGTGGAGGCCAGAGTTTGATGTTGAGTGTCCTCCTCTGTTGCTCCCCACCTTCTTTTTTGAGACAAGGTTTCTTCATAGAATCTGGAGCTCACCACTTTGTTTAGACTGACTTGCTAGTAAGCTCTAGGGATTCTCCTAATCTCTGTGCACCCCGCATCCCCCACTGTTATGGTTACAGATATGTACTGTCATGCTCTGTCTTTTACATGGGTACTGGGGATCCAACTCATGTCCTCATGCTTGTGCAGAAAGTACCTTACCCACTGAGTTATCCCCTGAACCTTTGTAATACATTATTATTAGCTAGTCACTATGTTGTGCATTGGCTCCCAAGAATGCACCATGGTGTACATTTCTGAGATGTTGATCAAAGAAAAATATGTTTGAAAGTTGTTTTTAAATGGTTAGCCCACAAACATTTATTAGCTATCAACCCAAAATATAATGCAATATATATGGCAAATGCATTTAAAAATATTTGGTATATCACCAGGCATGGAAGAGTATCACTGTGTTTGGGAATGAGACTACTCTAACATTTATAGTAGGAGGAATGTGGCCATTGTTAATTCAGAGAATAACCTAAAAGAGACTGTGGCTTAAACTCTGACAAGGAGCTAGTATAATGACCCCAAATGACCCCATTCTTGGCCTCTTTCTAAGAACTGCACATTTAGTTTTGGAAGAAATAGTTGGAAGGTCGACAGCACTTACCATTAAGTGGCCTGTGGTATAAATCTGCAAAGGGATAAAGGAATGTTATCTTGTAGGATAGCATATAAGCTGTAGCCTTATCCAGTTTACATAGATTGGTGTGATATAAACAAGGCCTCTGAGGATGGATTTAATTAGAGATAGTGAAGGAGAAGTTTGGATCATTGGTTAATTTTGTTGTTGAGATTAATGTGAGAGTAAATTTGTCCTGTCTTAGTTTTAAAGGGAAAATGTTTTTATTTAGGTTGATATTTACTTTGAAATAGTGTTTATTTGTAAAACTATGCCTTTTTGCTGATTACTCTGGGTCCTAATAGCCAACAAATAAACAAAGAAAAGCAGTGCTATTGGGCATAATTTTCAGGATGTGATAACTCTATCTTCCCATGTGTATAAACATTATTGAAATATTAATATTATATAATAATATAGCTTGAATCATCTTTTAAGGGTCCATTCATTTTAAAGCCTTCTAGCCACATCTGTTTTATGTTGTGCCTATAAGAAAATGGGTCTGGATTTAAAATGTTTAGAACTTAGAATACCTCATTATAGCCAAAGCATATGAAAAGCCCTAGCAAAAATGACCACAAATGTATATAACAGATTTCAAAAGTTGTGGAACTTGAGACACATGCTGCTTGTCAAGGAGGCTTCTTAATTTGAGCCTTAAGTTTCCTCATTTATAAAACAGATGATAAGCCCATGCCCTGTACTCTCTCTGTGTCTCCAGTCAGATTGTGTGTGTATATATATATATATATCATAAACACATCTATCATCTATCTGTATATATATGCTTAGCTGATATAAGAATGTGTTGTGATTCACAGACTGTGTCCAATAATTTCTATCTTCGAGTCATCACGTTAACTTTTAGGACCCCCAGAAGTGCAATTCCCAAATAGTCATTGGCAAGAGATAGGTCATTGGCTGATTTTTTAAAAAATATATTATGATCCTTAATAGGGAAAAAAAATGCCAGAAGAGAGTACTAGGCTGTGAGAATAATCACATTAATGACTTATGTTTACCTAAAGCTTATAGTGTGCCAAAATCATATAAAGTACTTTTCCATTTTCTCAGGGTAGAATGTTCTATTATTGAAGATCACTGAAAAAGCCTTCCTTCTTCTCTGTAGGCACTGACTTGCAACTGAATTTCCCTCTGAACCTTGTTTAGATGTATCCCATGAAGTTGAGCATGTTGGGTTTTCATTCAGTGTACTCAAAGCACATTGATTTCCCGGTGACTTGTTTGATCCATTGGTTGTTTAGGACTGTGATGTTATTTTCCACATATTTGTGAATTTCCTAATTTTTTTGTCTTAATTTCTAATCTCATCTCGGGTGGTCAGAGAACACTGTATGCTTTTTAATCGTTCTAAATATGTTAAGGCTTGTTTATGGGCAAGCATATGACCTGTCTTGAGACTGTTTCATGTGCCTTAAGAAGACTGTGGGTGAAGTGTTCTGGAGATTTTGACCACTCATCTCAATGTATAAGGAAGAAAATAGGAAAAATGTATGGTACTGCAGCTCCAACGTTTTCTGCTGAATTGTGTGATAAATGTTTTGCAGACATGAGGATTATGATAAATAGAACTTAAGCAGTTTCAAAACAAACAAAAAAAAAAAACCTTTTTTTCTGAACTTG
>NW_008331125.1:691008-694307 GCF_000622305.1 Nannospalax galili | reverse complement strand
GCAATTTAAGAACATCATGTACTTTGACCATATTTGATCTCATGTAATCCCCATTTCCACCTCTCTTCTCTCCCACAGATAGATAGATAGATGATAGATAGACAGATGGACAGATAGATAGATGATAGACAGATAGATAGATAGATAGATAGATAGATAGATAGATAGATAGATAGATAGATAGATAGATATAGACAGACAGGATCAATATTTGTTGAAAGTCCCTTTACTGTGGCTGTTCCTCCTTTCATGTGTTACCAAGTAGCCTCAAGGAGTTCAATGTAAGCTTTCTCTGTGTAACACAGGTAATAAGCTTTTGAGCCAGGATTGGAACTTGTGTCTTTTGCAAAGTTTATGATCTTTCTATAGAGAACTTATAAATGAGAAAGCATAAGTGATCTTTGCTATTATTACTATTGTTGCAAGTATATACATTGTACAGCCTTAATTGTACAGTTTGAGAGATTTTTTTTCAATGTGAATTTGCACCTTAATAAGTTCTATTTTATTGGCACACTTGTCGTATGGATGTTGAGAGAAGATAAAAATCTCTTAATAAAACAGTCAATGTTTTGTCTTTAACTTACTCCTAACATCTGGGAGAATACAATGAATCAGAATCACATAGAAGACAGCAATGAGTCTAACTTCGTAGACTAAGCCAGAGGTACTGGCAAAGAAAGCCTTGTAAGGCCTTAGGACAGATCTCCAGTGCTAATGATAAGAAATTGCCCTGCAAACCCATGGAACCCAAGAAAATAATCTTAGCCATAATATTCTAGCACTTTTTCAGTAGACCTGACCTCCTATGTGAAGTCTGATCCACATTTTACTGAATGACACAGCTGACTCCACCTCACTATTCCCATAGCCTAGTGAGCGTTGGCTGTTATTTTGATGTATAGAACTTTGTAACACTAGTTTTTTCTCCCCCAAAGAAGAAAAGGAAAGCATTTTAAGAGGTCTCCAGTACCCATTTGTTGGAGTTTTTTTTTTTATTACATTAACTTTGTGTGTTCATTGTCTTACCACTTACCAGATTCTTGCCCTTTTAAGCAAATAGGAAATATTCCACATATATGTTATGAATTCAGAGCACAGTACTACCCACAAAGCACTGGCAGCATGTTAAAAAGTTATAAAGAAATCATCAAAATTTTAGAAGACTGCTCTCCTCACCCAAAACATGCTGTCTCCCTCTAACCCATGTATTAGAAAAGCCAATCAGAAAACTCTTTATTAAATGCAACAGTAAGGTCTGTTTCTCTGACTCCTGGAAATAGCTGTTTATTAGTTACTTTATCTGAGAGAAAACCTTACCAACCCATTTCCCAGTTGGCCCCTAAATTTTTAGTGTGCCCAGTTAAACGTTGAATTTTGATCAAGCATAAAATAACTCATTATGTTAGTGCCTTGTACAAATTTATTTTCAAAGCCAAGAAAATATTGATAAAATTGCATATTACATATATAACATTTCTTTGAACAATTGGTTCTCAAAGTATGATTAGCAGTCTAGTAGCATTAGTTTCCCCCAAGATATTTGCTATAGATAATAATCAGGCTTCACCCGAACCTACAGAATTAGACATTCTGAAGCCAGCAATATGTGTTTTAGCAAGCCTTCCGGTGATTCTGCTATTTGCTAAAGTTTTTAGGTATGCTATTTAAACTGTATTCCACCAAAAATATCAGTTCTCATTGCTTTTTTCCTTACATGGTCCTCAATTTCATATTTTGGTGTTGACAGAGCAGTATGTGTAAAATATGTAAGTTTTGCTCTCCCAGGTTTATTCTTTGTGGTTCTAGTTATTGTGTGCTGTCTTCTTGTTAATGCATTATTATTGCCTTGCTGTTTCTAGCCATGTTATCTTTGTATGCACCATCCTCTGATTTCCCACTCCATTTCTTCTGCTCCATTCCCACCTGTAAAAATAATGTCCCTTTAGGGTATGTGTGTTGTGTATGTGCATTTTTGTATTCAGATCCATGCACGCATGTGCATGCATACTGAGGCCAGAGGAGGATGGAGGATGTAAGTGTTCTCTCTCTCTCTCTCTCTCTCTCTCTCTCTCTCTCTGTCTCTCTCTCTCATCTCTATATCTCTCTCTCTCTCTATCTCCTGACTGATTGATGGACTGACTGACCTATCTCTCTCTCTCTATCTCCTGACTGATTGATGGACTGACTGACTGACTGACTGGTCAGTCCCCAGGATCCACTTGTCTCCATCCCCATTGATAGGGTTATAGGCCATGCTTGGCTTTTACATGGGTGCCAGGGATTTGAGCTTGAGCCCTGCTTTCACAGAAAGTACTCTTACCCACTGAGACATCTCACTAGACCCATCCCTTTAGATTTTGATATGACAGTTCAATTTCATAAGTTTATGTAGATCTGCTTAACAGTACTTAGAAGCAGTTTTAGAATTGAGAAAAAAATAAAAGCAGTCATGTGAAATTCTGATTACATACTTGGTTGAGTATAACTTTAATGGACTTGCTCTATAAATTAAGGACAAATATTAAATCTTGCCACGTGTCTCATATTTGTTCATTGAAGAGTAGCAAGAGCGCAAGGGTACATGAAGACAGATAGTCAACTTGTGCATAAAATGGTCTTTTTATTCATGAAGCATGAATCAAGCCTAAATTAAGAACTCACGTAAATATAAATAAAGCATCTTTTCCATTTGGAATGAACTACTTTGGATTAAAAATACGTTTTTATTAAGTGCAAGGAGCTTCCACACTGCTTTTTCTGGCTCCCTTCTTGTCTTTATTTTCTTGAGGGACTAGTCTAGCTCAGTTCAAACAAGGTTTTGATGCTGCTTGTCCCTCAGCTGGTTACAAAATAGGAAACTCACAGCCCCATTGTTTATCTACCCTTATGGAAAAAAGACCCAGCGCCTTCTGCAGCAGCCTGGGGGCGAGTCAGGTCTTTGGTTCAGTCACTGGTGCCTCTGAGGTTACAGCTTTCTTTCAGCTAAACACCAACCTGGGTTTTGGAAAAAAGAATCTTAAGGTTCATTTAGAATAATATTTAAACCACAGTGTAGTTATGGGTTTTTGAAAAAGTCAGGTAGCTCAAAATGATGTTAAGACGCCTATATTGAAAGTCTCTCTGTACATTCATAGTAGTAATAGACTTGTTACGTAGTACAAATTGGAATATACCATGTATAAAGTTCTTTTATTCCACAGACTCTTGGAACTTTTTTTATTCTTTAATGTATTCATTTGGAAATATGTGAGTTTATTCAGTAAGACCATGGTAGAAATCAACTGCCATTTAAATAT
>NW_008331125.1:663347-690997 GCF_000622305.1 Nannospalax galili | reverse complement strand
TTTTTTTGGTCTTTTTGAGACAGGGTCTCCCTGTAGCCCCAGCTATCCAGGGAGGCCTCGAACCAGGCTGGCCTCGAACTCACAGAGATCTGCCTGCCTCTGCCTCCCAAGTGCTGGGATTAATGGCATGCACCACCACGCCCGGCTGAACACTTGAATATTTTTATTGATTAAATTCAACTTAGTTATGATGTATGTTTTAATTCTAGAGAAGGGTAGTGAAGGAATGTTTAGAGAAAATTGAAATATCCCCCTAAAAGAAACTTTTTCTAAGCAAAAAGTAACTTTATCTTTATAATCAGAGAATAATTTATAAAAGCATAAGTTATATGATATTGCATCCTGCAGGACTAACCACTGCTCTCGTTTTTGTAAACTACCTTTGAAATCTTTATTCTTGCTTTTTGTGTAGGCCATATATGCACAACTTTAAACACGTGGTTTTATAAATGGAATAATACTCTGGTTTCATTATGCAATGCATATAATATGATCCCAGTTACTTTAAATGGGAACTTCCCATTATAAGCAGTGTTATAGTGAGCACCCAGTGCATTTGTGTGTGTACTTGTTCAGGTGCTTGACCACTTTTGGATAGAAATAACTGGAATTTAACGTTGATAACTTTTACTAGTAGTTAACAGAACTGAACTATTTTTAGTGTGAATGGACATTTTAGAAAACCTATAATAATAATGAAAAATGACAGCACTGAATGATCTAAAACAATACTTAGTACTTAGCAGTAAATATTCATTGAATATTGAATGTTGTTTGTTTGTCAGATCCTCTGCTAGTTGTTAGAGTTGCAAAGTGGAATAACGGTTTTATTTGCTAGACATACAAAAAAGTGAACTGGGCATTAAAGTAAGACACAGTAAGTATGGCAATAAGGATAAATACAAGGAGCTTAGATACCATATTGGAGTTGAAAAATCTTTGTGGAGATGTGGCATGGAGGCTGAGGTTTGAAAGGAGAGGCGTGTGAGCTGTGAGGAGAAGGGAAGTAGAGGGAGGAGTGTGTTAGGCCATGAAGGATCAGCACCAATGATTATGATAGATTCCAGGAATGAATATGATTTCCAAGTGTATGAGATACTGTGAGGTAAGGTGAGAAGCAGAAATGAGAGTGAAGCAGAGCTGAGACCCCAAGGAACCTTGCGATAGTGCTTAAGTGTGAGCTCTAAGAATTAAGGGCACTGGACCGAGGACATGAGATCAGGCTTGAAACATTAGCGTGGTTCTAGTTTGAATAGGGACTCAAAGGTGAACAAAACCACCGAACTGCCTTAATTCAGACAGGCAGCTGAGCTGAGAAAGACCATGCCCACTCGTTAGAGAAGGTAGTAAGGGACAGTTTTCAAAGTCAGATGAAGAAAAGTACCATTTAGGTAATGACTTTCTCTGTCTCAAAGCAAGCAAATCAAGTATAGACAACTCCCACCCATTCAATATGTAAAATCTGGAATTAGTAAAACAAAGGAAAGTTTCATCATCATCATCATCATCATCATCATCATCATCATTATCATCATCTAGTTATTTTCTGGAAGGCTTTCATGTAGGTGTATTTGATGATAGGCGTGAAACAGAATGTCTTGACTTTGAACTTGTTTTGGAACAGCTCAGAAGCTCATACCTTTCTGCTGATCACAGATGAAATTAGCTTGCAGATGAAAGAGGGACAGTGTCTGTGGCTATACTGGAAGAAAAGGTAGTGCCAACAATCCCCAAACATAGTGCGAAGTCTTAGTGATTTGAGAGGATCACCTACAAAGGACTTCCTTTGTGACGCTATAAAGCTTGTGGTCCCCTAGAAGCGATTTTGTATGATTTTAATACATACTGATGAAAGTCTTGCTGGCCAGCCAGAAAAACTTCCATCTCATACTTTTTCCTTATTTAGTCCATACCATGTGTGTACTGTTTAAAATCATGTGTCCATATAGTCCTTCTTTTACATAATGTGGAAAACATTTTGATGTCAGTAAAGCAAAGAACTCTGTCAGAAATGTAAAGTCCTAAATCGTTGACATACTGATTATGATTACCATGTGAATATGGACTTCATGACCTCATCTTTTTTCATGTATACATTATTTTATTTAAAGTTGTTTTCTTGGTGATTTTTATTGCATGTGCTACATTTGAGATCTCTTCTCACAAAACTCCTCCTTTTCCCAGTCCTCTACATTTTCCTTTGATGGTTTCCAGGATCAGCATGATGATACCATTTTTAGTTTATGCCTATGTTTATTTAGCACCAACTACATATTGAGTAAGTAACTGTGTCAGATACTGTAGTAAATGTATCTAGATTTTTTTTCCTCCAAATAACATTGGCATTTTTGGAAAAATCATGCCTAGTGAACTTGGAAAATGGTTCAGTGCATAAAGCATTGCTTCTGTAAGGGTGAGGGAACCCAGAGCCCACATATATTAGCCACTTTTCTACTGCTGTGATGAATCGCCATGACCGCATGTGACTTATGGAAGTGTTTATTTTAGCTTACGTTTCCAGAGGGATAAGAGTCCATCATGGTGGGGACGCATGGCAGGCAGTGAGAGGCCCTGTCTCTATAAATAAAGTGGAGAGCAAGGGAGGAAAACATCCAATGTCACCGTCAAGCCTCCACACACACATGCACACATGTGTACTTGCACCCACACATGCACTTGCATTCATACACATGCAAGCATTCATGCACACACACACACACCACATGCAAAAATTGTTGCTTTAAAGTTTTTGAAAAAGCACACCTGGTTATAAAAAGTCGAAGGTAGAAGGATGTGGTGGCACATTCCTGTAACCCCAGCACCCTAGGAGCTGAAGGAAGAAGACTAAGTGTTCTGGGCAGCCTGGGATACAGAGCAAGAACTTGTCTTAGAAAAGAAAAAAAGAAAAGAAGAATAAAGGAGGGGAGGGGAGAAGAAAAGGCGGTATAGCAGAATAAGAAGGAATTCAAAATAACACCTGAAGGTATCCAGTGATAGCTAGTATTCAGAGTAAAGCATGAAAAGTTTGTATTTCTCCAATTTTAATAGTTTTCCTAGATATAATAGCTATGGGAAACTGATGGCTTCTGGGGAAGGGAGAGTCAGTTTTCTTTAAGGGTATGTCTCCTGGTTGGTTGACCATGCTCCAGTAAATGGCCCAGACGTATATGGATAGCACAAATTGGAGTTGGCAGGTTATTAAATTAAAGAAAAAGGAAGACACAAAGGTGGGGAGGGGTATAGGGAGATAGAAATATGGATTTGGGAGTAGTTAAGAGGAGGAACTGGGAGTGAATATGATCAAAATACATTGTATGAAGTTCTCATAATTAATAAAATATTTATTAAAGAGTAAAGCAATGTCTGCATACACAGGAGAAAAAAACAACTTTATTAAAACAATTATAGTACAGTTTAGAAAAATACTATTTTATTTTACTTGTATTTAAAAAAATATTAAATGGATGCCACACTAAAGAGTTTTACATTTTATATAAATGCTTCTTCAAAGATTTCTTAGACTTTTATCTTTCAAAATTATGAGAATATTGAGACTACAATTATTTGTTTAAAATCATGGGGTTTAGTTTTATAGTGTGCTTATTAGCTGCTTACTCTACTGTTGAGGAAATTGGTATACTTCAATACTTTCTTTTCCTGCTTTTTCCATCTCCCATTTTGCAGTTTGGGACAGTTATATTAATCTTTTCATAATGCTGATATAGCATTTGCATGGAAAATGTTCGCAGTTATATAACATTAGTTCACTGTTTAAATAAATTTGTTCCTCTCTTTTTCCCTAGTACCTCTAGTCCTTCATTTTAATCAACATTTTAGTTACATAGTAATTTCATTTCCATGTGCTTTTTTAGGGTCTCACATGGGGCTCAGTGGTTAAGCGCACTAGCTGTTTTTGCAGAGGTCTCAGGTTGAGTTCCCAGCACCCATTGAGCAGCTAACAACCATGTGTAACTTCGTTCCAGGGGATTCAGTGCCCTCTTCTGCATTGCTTAAC
Source organism: Nannospalax galili (assembly GCF_000622305.1). Taxonomy (NCBI): domain Eukaryota; kingdom Metazoa; phylum Chordata; class Mammalia; order Rodentia; family Spalacidae; genus Nannospalax; species Nannospalax galili. Next base: position 686,982 of record NW_008331125.1, on the reverse strand, counting down.
ACAGGTGCGCTTACATACATGCATGCAAAGCATTCATACACATAAAATAAAAATTTAAAAATCTCCTTCCCCATATTTATTTTAATAAGAATGCTTACTGCTTTCCAGAGGACCCAAGTGGCTCTCTTCCCAGCATCCACATTGGACTGTAACTAACTCCAGCTTACCCATGACATATACTTATAAAAACACAAATATACACATAAGTAAATATCACAAAAATAAACCTGCTTTTAAAATTATTATTTTTTTAAATTTTTTATTGAGCTTTTGTAACTTCATACAACAGTTCTTAATCAAATTTAGACCCCCCCTCCTCCAACCATATCCCCCATCCCCTCACCAGACCTCATGTATTCCACCATACATGTTAAGTCCTATCTAGTCAAGGACCTGGATGTCCTTTAGTGTAAATTCCTCCACTAAGGTCTAGTCAGCCCATCTAGAGATCATATGTAAGGCATACTCTCCCTCACCCAGTAGCAGTCAGTCTCCAATAGTTATCAGTCTGGGGCTGGCCTACCTCCCATTTCTCTCCTCCTCTCTGAGCCCTTGTTTAATTGAGTTGGCATGGGTCCTGTGATCAATGCCATCATTGCCACGAGTTCATATGTGCAAGCTTCTAGTGGACTGGAAGCCTCTGGTTCTCTGTGTTCACGAACCAACCCTGGCTCTTACAATCTTCTCTGCTCCCTCTTCTGCAATGGTCCCTGAGCCATGGGTGGGTGAGATTCAATATAGGATTCCTATTCAAGGATACATACTCTGCAGTCTCTGGCCAGTCATGGCCTTCTGTGTACACCTCACTCTGTTGTATAAGGAAGCTTTACTGGTCAGACTTGAAGGATGCATTAGTTTTCTCTCTACCCCTTGTTCTACTATGTTCCATGAGCCTTAGGTGTAGAGGTTCAACTGTTGATATGTCACCTAGTACTGGGCATCTCTCAGGTGTATACTCTGTATCTGATCAGTTGTGGAAGGCCTTTGAGAAAATCCATCATGCATTCATATTAAAAGTCCTAGAAGGAAATTGGTCTCAAGGGAACATACCTCAACATAATTAAAGTTGTATACAACAAACCCACAGCCAACATCATTCTAAATGGAGAAAAACTTGAAGCATTCCTATTAGAATCAGGAACCAAACAGAGCTGTCCACTATCTCCATTCCTTTTCCATATAGTGCTTGAAACTCTTGCAAGAGCAGGAAGACAAGAGACAAGACAAAGAAATTAAAGGAATACTAATTGGAAAAGAGGTCAAATTATCTCTATTTGCAGATGATATGATATTATACCTAAGAGATACCAAAAATTCCACTAGAAAACTGTTAGAAATGATTAATACTTTCAGTAAAGTGACAGGTTACAAAATCACCTTTAAAATCAAGAGCCTTTCTATATACCAATTACAAGCAATCAGAAAAAGCATTCAAGGAAACCCTCCCATTCACAATAGCTTTGGAAAAAAATAAAGTATTCAGGAATAAACCTAACCCAAGACATTAAAGAGCTGTACAATGAAAATTTCAAATCTCTAAATAAAGAGATAGAGATAGAAGAAGACCCTAGGAGATGGAAAGACCTACCATGCTCCTAAATTGGTATAATCAATATTGTAAAAATGACCATCTTACCAAAAGCAATTTTAAATTCAATGCAGTGCCAATCAAAATACCCACAACATTCTTCACAAAGCTTGAAAACACCATCCTAAAATTCATATGGAATTACAAAAGACGCTGGATAGCCAAAGCAATCTTGGGCAAAAAAAAAAAACAACACTGGGGAGCACCATACCAAATCTCAGATTATATTACAGAGCTGTAGTCATAAAAACTGCATGGTACTGGCACAAAAATAGACATGTAGATCAATGGAACCCAGTAGACAACTCAAACATGAGTACGTGGAATTTCAGCCACCTGATATTTGACAAAGGTGCCAAGAACATTTTCAACAAATAGTGCTGGCAAAACTGGATCTCCACCTGAAGAAGAATGAAATTGGATCATTATCTTTCACCCTGCACAAAAGTCAACTCCAAATGGATCAAAGACCTCAATAGATCAAAGACCTGAAACTCAGAAACTGCTCTAAGAAAACATAGGCAGTACCCTCCAAGATATAGGTGTAGGAAAAGACTTTCTAAATAAACCTGATTTTTAAATAGAAAGTCTCACAGTTTTTATCCCATTTTCTTCGTATTTGAGCTATGTGTTGTCTGTCTGTCTGAATGACAACTTTCTAGGTGCACTATTCTGAGGTCCCTTTTCCTTGTTGAGTTCTAGACATTTTCTTGTTATCTTCTTACACTGTCTGTGAAAAAGGCTGAAGCAATCTCCCTCCATCTTTCTGCCCAGAGTAATTTGATTTCACTGCCTGATTGCTTGAAGAAATTCTTTATTGTTTATCCTTGAAGGTTATTAATTTAATCAAGATAAATCAGTTTCAGTCATTGTGTATTAGATTTTCTGCAGCTGTGCTCTCTGTATAGATTCCATTTATTTTCCAGAATAGATATCTTTCTCTTTTATAAATCACAGTACCTTTCTTCATCCAAAATTAAAGTATAATAATCATAGAGCTATCTTTCTTAAATTAAGGAAAATACAAAACATCCTTGATAAGAAGGGTTTCACTGTATAAAAATGTAAACATAGTATCTTGGTGGTGGTGATTTTTACTTGAGAGATTTAGCATTCTTTAAGTCTTTGAATAGGGAAGAAAAGTGATTATGTTTCACCTGACTACCTACTGGTAAACTTTTCCATTTTAGTACTGAAGGAACTTAGGATCAACAGAGAGAATGATTTGGAGTGTCCAATGTTAAAGAAGTATAAACTCAAAACCTGAATCAAAGTCGGCTGACCCCAGGCCAATATTCTAAGTCCTGTGTGCCAAAACCTGGTGCTTAACTCACATGTTACTTAGACTCCTTGCTAGTTAAGTGTGTCGGTTTCCTTCTGGGCCTGCCTGCCCCCTCCACTCTCTCCCCATGTCTGTCTTATTGTGACCCGATGAAAATGGAATTCATTTTTGTTTTGTTGACCTTGAGACATTGTTTGTATGTGTGTGGGGTGTGTACACATGTTCTTGTGAGTGTGTGTCAATATTCGTGTGTGTGTGTGTGTGTGTGTGTGTGTGTGAAGTGCACATGCACATGGGAGTGTGTATGTGTGTATAGGCCAGAGGTCAACTTCTGGTGTCTCTCTCAATCACTCTCCACCTTTCGTTTTTCTTTATTTGAGGCGTTCTTTCCAGAACCTGGAGCTCATGGCCCCTGGCTGCCCAGCACACTGTTGGGACCCATCTTTCTCTGCCTCCCGAGTACTGGGTTGCAGGTGCTTACTGCTCTACCTGGCTTTTTCATCTGGGCGCTTTTTCTCTCAGGTGTTTGTGCCAATTAAACCATCTTGAGGCATTATTTTTTTAAAAACCTAAAAGAAAAATCGGTTGTTCCTGCAGTGCAATGGTCAGTCACATAAAGGAAAACTTAAGTCCATAAATAGAACATGAAGTATTTTAATCATTTAAATGCACAAATTAGATAATTAAGCAGTATTTCTTCAATTAAAAACACTAAATGTAAATCATACTTTTCTTGAATAAAGCACAGTTTCTTTCTTAAGTCAGAATTCAAAGTGTGATAACCATAGAGCCACCTTTCCAAATTAAGAGTAAATAAGAAAAGATTTCACTGTGTAAAATTTTAAACCCAGTATTTTACATGATAAAATAACTGAATTTCAATAAGGAGAAGAGCTGCAACCTATAGAAGAATTTACATGAAAATGTGACAAAATTAATGTTGATGTTTAATAATAATTTAATATTAATGTAGACTTTATTTTCTTGAGGGAAGCATATTAAATATTTGGATAGGCAATTTATTGAAAGAGAAATGAAGATAGTTAAGGAAAAAATAAAAGAAAGAGAGAGACTGTGAAGAATACTTGTTAAAGTATTTCAACAGAAGAATCTGAATAGCTGGGAGGGGAGGGAAGGAGGAAGAGCAGAGCTTTTAGAAGCCACTAAGATTTTAATAATTTTATTTTAAAAAACAAGTTTCTACAGAACCATACAACCCTATAACTAGTTCCTTTACTATGGTGGATTAACTCTAATCCACCATAAATTTGTTAAGATTTGGAAGAAAACCCTACATGTAAAACCTAAAATGAAAATAAGTATGTCATATTTTCCACATGGAACTGAAGCCTGACTGATACATGTAAAATCATCTTGCTTCAACTTTAGAATCTTAATTACAAAAATCTGAAAATCCATCCCTTATCAGAATCATTAATCACTCACTTATTGACTTACCAACCCCATCCAACATTTCAGCAAGATGAAATTTTGGTTCACTACTGGAGTGTCTTCAGTGCTACAAATTACTGCAGAATTGTTTCTAGCTAAATACTGTATATCTATGTAGCTATACACGTCATCATGTTTACTGAAATGCTAACTCTAGTTGAATCATTCAGTATCTTCGTGCAAATAGAGCCTCTATATTCTTTATTTGCCTGTTCCTTCACATAGGGTGGTGACTATGCAGTGGCTCCTGTGCCTTCATAGAAGTCTGAAATATTGGAATTAACGTGTTATTTGTAGTTATAATAGCAACGTTCATTGTCTAAATTCCATACTGAAGACAAAGTCCATAACTTTAAAAAGCAAAAAGACTAGGGCTGATGACATTCAGTAAATTTAGTAAAATGAGTTATTATAGGCATGCTTGTAATTTATTAAGCCGCTTAGAAAGCAGTGTGACAAGGAATAAGTTATGAAGGTGTTTGAGCCCTTAATACATTAATTTGAAGTTGTCTGAAGAAATAATTGGTTTCAGTGTTGACTCAGATTTTTTTAAATTATAAACCCCTCCACATTTTTCATTCTATGCTCCATCCCAAATCTCTCCCCACTTGCTTCCGTCCATGTACTCTATCCACCATTCACTTGTCTTCTACTTTGTTCTCAGTGTAATTCATGCTTACTGCTACATTTCAGTCACCAAGCATTTTTATAATCCTTTAAAAATATTTGTTGTCTCTCTCACTTTTCATATCCATGGGTTTAAGAATATTTTTGTCCCTTCTTGCATTTTAAGACATATTTATGAACAGTTGAAAGACATTAATAAAAATACCAGCAGAATATGGTCAAGGACCTAGTCTACAGTATCTTAGTAGAATATTTTTATACTTAATTTGTATTAAGACCTCTGAAAGAGGTTTGTGAAATATGGATTGAGGATGCCTTCTGAGAGGTTTGCCTGAGGTTCTAACAGGTATTACAGTACTACAGGCCACTTGGTTTTAATTATAAGGACTTCTTACGGTATTAATGAACTTGCAAGCTTGTTTTCCTTCCTGGACCAGACTCAAGCAAACCTCTTTGTGGTCTTCCTAGGTTAGTACATATGTTTATTATCTTCAGTGATTGAAGAATTCTATGTGTTGGACGGGGTGGGGGGAGTTCCATCCTTGTGATTTATAATATCCGCATTCCTGTGTTGCTGAATTGAACAGTTCAGAGTGTTTCAATAATAATCCCTGTGTTTCTTGCTCTGTTCTATCTTCTCTCACCTTTTTAAAACTCTGCTAAGCTATGCATGTAGAAGGATTTTCTTTAATGTACAATATTGAGGGCTTCTAGGTATTTGATCACTAGAGTGTTTTCAGATTAGTAACTGTCCTACTGGAAAGGAAATCTCATTTGTTTTTCATATTGAATTAATATTACTTATAAAATTGGATCCTGGAATAGACATATGGCCAATGACTTATTTTTCTGCCACGTCAAATTTAGTTCACTTCTGGGAAATAGTGACTTGTTATAAAATAACATGTTTGATTCTGAAATTTTTACTATTTAGACAGAATAGCAGTATCATCTACTGTTATCATAGATAGTTTTATATTTTTGTTGTAGCATTGTCTCTTGTATATTTATTTTGAAAGAAAGTTCTAAGATTTGAAGGGGATCTCACAAAGATTGATGCCATTTTATGTTAGATGTCTAATCAATTTAAAAACACATGTGCTCTTTCATATAAAGGTGTTAGACTGTTAGCTGCCATGTGGGTGCTGGGATTCGAACCTGGGTCTTCTGCAAGACCATTCGGTGTTCGTAACCACTGAGCCATCTCTCCAGCCCCAAAGCTGTTAGATTGTAAGTATAAAGGCTATATGCAAGTATTTCAGATTCTTTCTTGTCTTCTTTCTAATTTGTAGTATATTTTAAGAATAGGGGTGGCCTTTGTATTTCCAACTATTTATGTAGCATATTATAAGGAGCACACAGATCATTATCTCTCACAGCAGTGTGTGGAGGCCAGAAGTCAATTTCATTTGTCATTTCCTCAGGCACCATCCACTTTGGTTTTTGAGACAGAGCCTCTCACTGAACCTGGAGTTTGATTAAACCTCAGGAATCTGTCTGTTTCTACCTCCCCAATGCTGAGATTGCATGCACATGTCACCCAGCTTCTTTGACAAGGATTCTGAGGATCAAACTTGGGTCATGATTTCAAAGCAAGCACTATAAGAACTGAGCTACCTCCCCAGACCTGATATGAGTTTCTTTTGTTTTTGAAGCATTTTTTGTCCATTCTTTGATATTTTTTTTCTCTTTTTTCTCACTTTCTCTCTCTCTCTCTCTCTCTCTCTCTCTCTCTCTCTCTCTCTCTCTCTCTCCTTTCTTACACTCTTACACACACACACACACACACACTTGCACATGTACACTTTAATCATATTTAATCATATTCCATCCATTATCCTCTTTGTCCCTTCACAGTGAACCCCTTCTTCTCAACAAGTCCCCCTTCTGCTTTCATGCCTTTTGTATAATTGCCCCATTGCATGTAATTAGAGTTGCTTACATGAGCATGGGTGGGAGATTATTTATTTAACAAGAGCTGTTTACCTGTGGCTATACCACTGAGGGGGAGGACTCCCCACAAACATTATGGGAGAATGGGGCCTCTTAGAACCCTCCCCATCCATAATGGAACAGGATAGGGCCAGTTTTGTGCAGGTAACAACCACTGCTATGAGTTCATGGATGCAACAACCATTTCATGTCCAGAAGACAGCATTCCACAGCACTCTCCATCCTTGGGCTCTTGCATTCTTTCCCCACCCTCTCTCCACCCTATTCTCTGGCTTTGCTGGAGGTAATGCAGAGAGGTCTTGCTTACTGCTCAACACTGGTCACTTATTCTCAGCACTTTGATAAGTTTTGAGTCTCTGTCTTAACTTTTACCCACTGCAAACAGAAGCATCTATGACCAAGGCTGATCTGACCAAGGCTGACCAAGGCACTGATCTATGAGTAAAAACATAAATATTTAGAAGGTAGTTTGACACCATGTCCATTTAATAAACCAGAGTATGTGGTGTCTTCAGCAATAGGATATTATCTAGTTCTGATGAATAACAAAGAGCAGTGATAATAGCCTGTACTGTTGCCAGGGCCTCTAGAGCCTCCCTGGACAGCAACTTACAGGGAAGTGCCCCAGCCAGGCACTGGGACTTTTGTTTAATAGCCTATTGCTTATGGGCAGAACATTATCCACCCATGCAAGGTAACTCTCTTCAAACTATTTTTTATTACATATTTTTAATTAGCTTACAAAATAATAGGTTCCTCTCTGGCTTTTTTTGTATATACATCCTTTGCCAACTGAGTTCCCTCCCCAGCCCTGTTTTAAAAGAGAAAAAAAGTAATAATCATGGCATGAGAATGGATCTTGGTGTAATATTTTTTATCAATAGTTTGTTAAGTCTTAATTCTTTAAATTGCTGATATAATTTTAATAGTCTTGAATTGGTTGTAGCATATTTTGATTATAGAAATAATTTTCTTCTAAATACCCAGTAGTGTGCTTTTTCTTATTAATCCTTAATTTTTTCACTGGCTTTATTATAATGTACATTCTGAATAGAACCACAGTTCAAGTGTCACTTTTTCCACTGGAAAGATGAAGATTTTTAGTAAACAGCAGTAAGGGCAAAACACTATTTTAAGTCATGAACAAAAGGATATGTGTGCTAAAGCTTAAATTTTGCCAAGATAATTATAGCTAGTATATTTTGGCTGAAATTTAGATTTCTCTGGAAGATAAATTGGGGGAAAAAATGTTTGAAGCTAGCTCAGGAGAGGACTGAAATACTTTAAGAAGAAATTAGTGCACAACTCAGTAGGATTTATGGAAATTAGTGTACAACTCAGCAGGATTTATGGATCTGTGAAGTTCAGGGGAGTAGAATTATAGAATTTGGCATTTGTGTTAAGTTTAAAGAGAGAAGAGACAACGATGAAAAAGAAAGGGTGTGATAAGTAAAAGAATGACCTAGAAGGGACTCTAGGATTCTGGTGACTTTGTCAGAAATAGAAAAGACAGGAATAGGCTTTTTTGTTTGCCTTTGAGACAGGGTCTCCTTGCATATCCCTGGCTAACCTTGAACTCTTATAGCCCAGGCTAACTTTGTGCTCACAGTCCTCATGTCTTCACTTCTAGACTGCTGAGATTACCTAGTTTTCTTGTTATTTTTTCTCTTTTTTTCTTTTTTGTTAGTATTAGAGATCAGACCTAGGGCTGAGCCACACCATCAACTCAGGTGTTTGTTTGTTTGTTTGTTTGTTTGTTTTGAGAGGACAGGGGTTGACATGATCAAACCAACTTTAAAAATGATAAATCTGCTATATTTGTGTGATGTCTAAATGAAAGTAGGAATGCAAAAGGAAGAGGCAAGCAGGTTGAGACTGGACTCTGAGAAGGCAGAAGAGAAAGGCCAGCACTGTCAAAAAGGGAGGAGGAGACATGCCGTGATACAGTCAGAGTGAGAGGCTGTACAGCAGTCAGCACTGTCAGTTCTTCTGAAGGGCTGACCTGTATAAAAGCAAAGACATGGGGATTCGAGATTTAAATTACAGGCTACAAGTCATTACTGAAGAATTTTCAGAGTGGATACATTACCTGTGAGGTGGTAAAATGAATGAATAATAAGGAGACAATAAGAGCAGTGAGAAATTGGTTGTAAAATACTGGAAGCTTGAAAGCATGAAAACACTGAAGGAAAATACTCTCATTTTGGCTGCTCACTAAACTTCTCTTCCCAGCTCTAGTTACTAACGTCCACCTTAAATCACTTTATGATATGACCAAATTCCTTTTAGCATACAATCTTTGTTTTTACCTTTAAATAATTTTGTATCTCATGTGTATGTCTGTGCGTGTGTCTCTGCTTGCTCAGGAGTTGGTTTTTGCCGTCCACTTCTTGCAGCAAGGTCTCTCTTGTTTCTGTTGCTGTACTGTGTACTCCAGGTTTACTGGCCTGCAAGCTGCTGGGCAGTTCTGGCTCAGTCTTCTGTTTCCCATAGAAGTGCTGGGATTCCAGATGCCCACCACATCTGGCCTTATGCCAGGCATAGAGCTCGGGTTGTCAGGCTTATACAACACACACTTATACCCATTGTGCCATCTTGCCTTTTCTTTTTCTTCTTATTTTTTTCCTTTACAAATTTCATAACCTACCCCTAACTTCCTATCCAGATTTAGACCTGCTGCTTAGAAGCCTCTTCATACTATCTTCAGGTGGCAAATTCCTAGTGGTTGTTTAGGGCCCAGTTCACTTGCCTCCTCTGTGAGTTCTTACTTAGCCTGAACTATTCTTTCTTTACTGAGTTTCAAAGTGTTTCAGTGACTTGCCATTTTTTTTTAATCACGGGCTTTTTTCTTTGTTGGTGGACATGGTTATGTCCTTTGTAATTCAAGCTGCTTGGAATGTTTGTATACGTGTTGGTGTGCTGTCATGGGAAGAATATAAGCTAGATGAGAGACTTCTCTTCCAGTTTCTAGTTCCCTCACTGTATGGTATGGCTGCAGGCAAGATTTTAATTTAATCTCCATAAACTTCAGCCTTGTTAATGTCTATATTATAGATTATTAAAAAGATTAAGTCATAAGTGAGTTAACTGAACCAAAGTTGGATTCCTTTTTCTTTTGTTCATCTTGATTTCTGGGCCTGTATTTAATGTTACAAATATTAGAAATGCAAATGTTAGAAATTGTTGAATGAATTAGTAATCTCTAGGAAGAAGGCAGAAGATAGTACAGATTTTCTATATTTAAAGTATGCATAAAATTCAGTACAGAATAATTTAGTGGTTAATGGGAATGTGTTCAAACCATATTAAAATTTAGATGAATTCAAAATTAGAACCTTGCCTATTAGAAAAAAATTGTTATCATTGAGTTAATAACAATAAAAGCCATTTCTCTTATCATTGAAGCAGAAACTAGGCATTGAGGCCAAGGAGTCACTTGTTGGCCTCCAAAGCAGGCTCATGATTTTGGCAGTACATACTGATATATATTTCAAGACTATAATTTTCATCTTAACAGATTTAAATGTATTTTGTGCCAACGGATAGGAGGGTTATATTCCAGAAAATGTAAGATCAGGATCCCTAAATTTAGATTGATCTAAAGATTAGTTTTAAAAGTTGCATTTCATTCCAAGAGTTATGGATTCCTCCAGCACTAATAAATGTGATGTTTGAATAGCCTGAAAGATTTTAACAACATTGCAAATCCTCAGTCACTTGAAAAATTTCAACATAGTGAAGCAGTTTTTTATCTGCACAAACCTACACGCCTCTTTCTCACTGCCTTTTTTTGAATTTTTAGTCATCATTGTTCAGTTTGTATTATTTTGCTTCAATAGTGTCTTAATCTTTGACTGTTAAGGATAGATTTTTTTAGAAGCATTATGTATTCAATGCATTTTCAAAATTATGAAGAGAGCTGGTCTCCATATATAGTAGAGTTAGTATTTAGTCATAATTAATAACATAATTAAGAAATATTCATGTATGATAGACAGACCTACACTATAGTGCTATTTTCAACATCTGACCTACATAAGAGCTACATTTATTGAATCTGTATTGCTCATTCAATATCTTACATACCTTATGTCTAGTATATAGTTGAAGAAACTGAATCTCAGAGAAGTTAAGTAACTCTTATAAAGTCACTCGGTTAATAAGTGATGGAGTTGACTTTTAAATTCAGACTTCTTGATCCAAACTATTTCTCTTAATTAACTATGTTCTATTACTGATGCAATAGAATTTTACATGGTATAAACTTTCTTAGCTTCACTCTTTAGATTATTTTTGTAACTGATTTATTTGGCCTAGAAATGCAACATTTCCTCTTCAGCTTGCACAATAATCTCTATCTCAAAGATCTTAGTCTTCAAGAAACATCATCGAAATTACTTACTGAATTTACAAATGTTAAGACTAACATAATAATATAAGTGTGTTTAGTAGATGGAAGGAAGATGTGGTTGCTGTTCTTGGGCAGTGACTACGTAGATCAGTTTTTAAAAAATATTTTTATTGAATTTTTGTGTATTTCATTCAGAGCATCTCAATCAATCCTAATCATCTTTATACCCCCTTCCCCACTGGCACCCTCCCATACCCCCCACTGGAATTCATACATTCTGTCATTTGTGTTAAGGCCTATTGTGTCAAGTTAGTGTCCCCAGATGTCCCTCAGTACAAGTTCATTTACGAGGTCTAGTCAGCCAATCTAGAGTCCCTTGCTTTACCATGCTGACTGAATACGAGATTTCTAGGTCTGTGTCCACAAAGCTTCAAGATGAAGGAAGTAGTCGTATTTGAGACACATATACTGAAAGCCGAAAACTGGTGTTGATGGTGAGTGCCAAGAGGAAGTGTTCTATGTGTGAAATATACTTGAATGCTGAGCCAGTGAAGTGAGGGACAGCCCTGGGGAAGTTTGAAATCTGCTCCTTGGAAAGACAGTGCTTCCACCGTCAAGTACATTTATTGTAGAAAAAATTGTAGAAGAAATAGATTTGTCAAGAAGGAGATGATTTCAGGTTTAGATATGAGATTATATAGTTATGTTGAGACATCTGACCTGCTGTCCATCTAGATAAGAGTCTGTGAAATGTGGCTTCGCTGAATGTGTATGATTTATGAGTAAAATGCATACCAGATTTGGAAGATTTAGTATCCAAAAAAGTAAAATATCATATTTAATATGTTTATATTGGTTGCATGTTGAAATAAAAATATCTTGGATAGAATTTGAGTTTCTTTTTGCATTTTATAAAATATAATTGCTGGGAAACTTTAAACTGCTTATATGTCTGACCTTATAGTTCTTCTGTACTATGTTAATCTATATGGAGATGTGTAATAGATATAAAAATAGAACCAAATTTGGCAAAATGTCTAGATTAGATTTGTAAATAGCCTATATTGAAATGATAGTTGATGTTATAAAATCAGATGAAATGCCACTGTACAGGGCCCAGAGAAGAGAAAAATGCCAGCAGAAAAAGTAACCAGGGCAAGGATAATCATGACTCCAGTGTGCTAAAACATCTGATTCCGACAGAATTTCAGGAGGAAAGTTGAATGATAGAGAAGCCATCTGGGAAGAGGAGAACTGGAAAGTAGGACACTGAATTTCATTGGTGTAGGAGCAGTTTCAGTTGAGTGTAAGAGGGACAGATTGCAAAAGATTACAAGTAGGCTGTATATATAAACTTCTTTCCAGGGTGGAGCCCGTTTCTAAAGATAATAACCACGTGATTCAAGCAAACTCTAGAGAAATTTGAGTATGTTTGTTTGCTGAATGAAAGGATCAGTGAAGTAAGAGCACTTGAAATTACAAGAGAGAAAGATGATTTCTATAGTAGAATTCTAAGCATTGGATCCCAACCCTGAGTGGTCACAAGGGAAATTTGTTATAGGGGCAAATACTCAGGTAGCATCTTAAGTCTACATAAACCATACTCAAAGTTTATTCTAGGCAATTATATATCCACAGGCTCAAACAAGTCAAGAAAACTAAGAATACTGATGAGATGTTAGTAAAATGGCTGACCATATAGCATCCAGAATCAATATGACCTTAATGAACTTTATGTGGGGCTGCCTCTCACAAGGCACCACCTCTCAAATGTTCTTTCACTTCTCAGTAACCACCATTAAGGACCAAGCATTCAACCCATGGACCGTGTCGGAGTAGTCAGCCATAGCCAAACTAGGGCTCATCATGTGAATAGTTAATTTTTTCAAGGAGATAAATTTTAATCTCCTGCTCTAAAACCGTGTTGCAGGAACAAGTCACTTAGCTACTGACTTGCAAATCAACATTTGCCTTTAATTTGTGATACAACATATTAATCATCAGAATACCTTGGTCTGGTATGTTTCATAGAACAGGAAATTATATGACAAATATGGCATCTGGTGATTTAAAACCAGTGGTGGAGGGGGCTTCTGAGATAGGACATGGTCTCACTGTGTAGCCCAGGCTGCCCTAGAACTCTCTGAACTCTCTGAGGCTGACCTCAAACTCCCAATAATCCTCCTGCTTCAGCCTCGCAAGTTCTGGGATTACACACATTAGCCACCATGTCTAATGAGTTAATTTAAATTTGAATAATCAAATGAATTTTAAAAGTATTTAGCTGTGTGAACTACAATGTAATAGTTGCTCAATAAACACTAATTATTTGGTACAACTTCAGTAATTAAGTTTTAAATCCAAATTGTTTTGTTTTAGTGAATAGTACTTCTCTTAAAATCTTTATTTTTAGCCAGATGTGGTGGTTCATGTCTGTAATCCTAGCAGCCGGGTGTAGGAAACAGGAGGATTGCATATTCGAGGTCATCCTGGGCTAGCCAGTTCCAAGTCAACCTGGGCTACCTAACAAAACCCTATCTTTGTGTGTGTGTGTGTGTGTGTGTGTGTGTGTGTGTGTATTTACGTTTTGTTTTGAGTCTAGAGTCTCATTTATTGAGAATAGCATTAAGTTTGTTAGTGATTAGGAAACAATGGGCCATTTATTACTTGACTTTTTATATTTAATATACTTATAATGGGAAATATTTATAGATACTCAAATTGCTATTACAAAAAAATACAACTTATGAAATATCCTTTACTTATATTTCCATACCACAAATACATGCACATAGCAGAAAATTAGTTACTTTGTTGACATTTTCCTTTGATTACCTAAAAACAGTTTTGTTTTGTTTTTTTGCTAAGCAACTTTTTCTGTCAGTATACTACAAACTTATGTAACTCTTGCTTTATAGCGAAGAGCTCAGAAAAGAAGCAAGACAATTAAAGCGGGAACTCCTGGCAGCAAAACAGAAAAAAGAAACTGCAGCAAAGACAGAGAAAGGAGATGAAGGTAAAGACTTTTGTCAGCCTTACATTATCTCATTTACTGACTGGTATGTGTGTGTACATATGTTTGTGCGTGTGTGTAGGCCAGAGGTCAGCCTCGGATCAAACTACTCAGGAGCTGTACACTTTTTTTTAATTTTTAAATTAATTTATTTTTATTTATGTGTATGAGTGTTTTGCCTCATGCATGTATGTAAGTGCACCCATGTCATGCAGTGCCCACAGAGGACAGAAGAGGGCTTCAGATCCCCTGGACTTGGAATTACAGAAGGTTGTTAATTTCCATGAGGACATTGGGAACCAAACCCAGGTCCTCTGCAAGAGCAGCCAGTGTTCTTAACTGCTGAGCCATCTCTCCAACCCCTATACCTAATTTTTTGAGACAGGGTCTTAGACTGAACCTATAGCTCCCTGTTGGCTAACTGGCTAGCAAAGCTCAGAGATCCTCCTCACTCCACCTCCCTGCTGCTTGCCTTCCATGTACTTGCCACCACACCCAGCTACTGGGCTACTGGGGTTCCAAACTCCTGTGTTCATGCTTCACAGCAAGCGCTTAACAAACTGAGTCATGAACTCAGCCCCTAGCATTGTCTCAGTGCTTCTGTTTTCTGCCCTTGACCTCTGCTCTGCACCTTTCCTGCTTTCTTCTATTCCTTCTCCATTCCCTTCTTCCTCCTTCTTGAGGATAGGGGATTTTGTTTGTTTCTTTTTACTTGCTCTGGATAGTTAGCAAATAAAATAGTTTTCTACTTAGGACATTATTTTTTCTGAGAAATAAACTTGAAGCAAACATGATCATGATTATTGCTCTTGAGTTGGCTTAATGAGAACTAACAGCACTTAAAACCAGATAAAGCTTGATGTTGCCATAGCACATAACTGGATTAAAAGTGCACAAACCAAAACTGTTCATTCTTCTTATAATGCATACTTTTTAGGACATTCAAGAAAAGTATTTTATATCTATGCGGAGGACTCATACACGCATTTGTGTATCTGTTTGAATGGTATTAAGTACCTGTCGAATTTTTGTTATTGTTCTTGTTTATAGTCTTTTAAATCTTTGTATGTGTATGTGTGTGAGTGCAGACGTGTGTGTATGTGAGAGAAAACAGACATGTACATGTGGAGGTCAGAGGACTACCTCAGATTTTGGTTATAGCCTTCTATCTTGTTTGAGATATCCTGTTTTCTACTGTGTACTCCAGACTAGCTGGTCTGTGAGGATCCAGGGATTCGCCTATCTCCACCCCTTGCCTCACCATAGGAGCACTGATATTGCAGATGAGCACTACCATGTCTGGCTTTATGTGGGCTCTATGGGTAGAAACTCAGATTTTCAGTGTTTGTGTGGCAAGCACTATACCCACCAAGCCAGCTTACCTGTCCTGTTTATATTTGTTTTTACTCTATATTAAGATGTAGAAAAATCTAATATTTTGAAGCTCATCAAAATAATACTGTGCTGTTATGGATGTTTATATGTTCTGAGACTCACTTCGATTTTCAGTAAGCTACAGCAGTTTCAGAAAAAGCTATTCTATGCCACTAAAATCTTTATATATGTTTCATTATAAAGCATGTAGTGTTCAGCTCCAAGGTATAACTTGGAGCCCTTAAACCTGTTTTCTGTTTTACAATAATGTATTACACTGTAAATTCCCATTTTAGCAAGGTCATAAATTTTACTCAGTTGCCTCTTAAAATGTGTATTGAATTTGAATTAGCATATTTACTTTGTGCATGTATCTTTAGCTTTTGTAAAACTTGAAGTATTTTTTATCTATTAAGAGGTTATTAGAGAAAATATGATACAACATATCTAGCCTTAAAGAATATATGTGGTGATACAGAATGGCAATGTGTTAATTGGACAATATATTATCATTTTAAATACAAGCAGCACCCCAGAACTATTTAAGGGGCATAATTTTGAGGTTATTTATATGGTATCCCCAATGATTTGTGATAAAGGCAGATCCTTAATGACGAATTCAAGTCACTGAAATTCATATTGAATAAACTGCTAAACAAATTAAATCATCCATAGTGGCCCAAATTGGAAGCTGAGTTTACAAGAAAAGATGGCTTTATTTATGACTAAATCATGTTGTTAAAAATATAACCAGGAGTCAGGCATGGCTGTGCACACCTTTCATCCCAGAGCAGAAATAAGCTATATTGTCAGTGGAAGATGTGAGCAAAGCGCAATGAAGATTGTCTTGAATTTGTGTGTAATTTTCTCAAGGGATTGTTTCCTATATTAAGAGCATGTTAAATGTACGCTAGTGTTTCTGTTGGACTAGAAAGATCTTTTACTTGAGTATTTTATTTGTTTTTGAGCTAATGCACCCCCATGGGTCATAATCGTTACTGGAGCAGGATGTCGATGGGTGCTTCTTGCTCTGCAGTTTCATGACGTAGTAGCAGTAAAAGAAATGCAGTCACTAGTTACAGTGATAGTCCTGTGGCACTATGGCCTATACTACACATCTACTGGGTATTTGTCTGACTTTGATACTAATGTAATTAGGAAGAGAAAGCCTTGAGTGATTTCCTCACAAAAGAGAAGACTCTTTCAGCCCTCGTTTTGGCCTATATATAGATGAAAGTAAACCAGTTTAAAGTATTTTTAATGTCCAATTTAGATAGAAATTTATATTGGTAACAATTCTTATGCATTTAGTTTTCTTTATATCATATAGAAATAAGTTGGTTTGTCCTAAATCTGAATGGCAATTAAAACTGGCTTCCAAAATGTAGGTTTATTTGTTTGCTTATGTCAGTTTGTTTTCTAGTCTCTCAGAGTGCTGTTTTTTTAGTTTAAAAGCTGTTTTAAGTTAAAATAATTTTAAAGTATATTTACTTGATTTCTAATGACCGTAAATATTTCCCAACTTGTCTTTTTTTTTTTTTTCTTTAATCATTGTGTGTATATGTGTGGGCAGTTGGTATGCATGCATGCTGTGCATGTAGAAGACAGGACAAATTCAGGAGTGCGTTCTGTCCTTCCACCTTATTTTTGAGGCAAGGTTTCATTTGTTGTTTCTATCATACTGAGCACTCCAGGCTAACTGGCCTGCAAGTTTCCAGATGATTCTCCCGTCTCTGTCTCTCATATCAATGTAGAAACACTAGATTATAAATATGTACTACCACATCTGCCTTTTTATGTGGGCTCTGGGCATGGAACTTGGGAAGTCTGCACAAAATCACCTTTTACTGCTGATCTGTATTGCCAGACCAGTTTTGAAATGATTTTGTACTTAGCACAAAGCTGCAGCCATAATTCTGAGTTTCCATGTACATATAACATTCAGATTTTTTTTTTTTTTGTTATCAAACTAAAATAGTCAAAACCAAGCAGTTAGTGCCAGTATGATGCTAGTAACTAACTTCAGATCTTATTAGAATTTCCTTTTCTTTCCCACTAGGATCCTTTTTTGTTCTCTGCTTCTAAAATTTCATGTTGCATTTATCCCCTTGGTTTCCTAATATGTGGCTGTTGCTTAGTCTTTACTTATCTTTCATAACCTTGATACTTTGAAGAGTCCTGGTTAGATGTTTTGTAAAATATTAATTTGAGGGACTGGAGAGATGCTCAGTGGCTAAGAGCACTGGCTGCTCATGCAGAAGAACAGAGTTTGATTCCAGCACCCACATGTTAGCTAACCACCATCTGTAACTCCAGTTCCAGGGGATCCAGTGACCCCTTCTGACCTCCACGGGCACTGCATGACATGGATGCACTTACACACATGCAGACACTCTTACACATAAAATAAAAATAAAAAATAGCAGGTGAGAACCACATTTTTAAAAATATTAATTTGAGGGGCTGGAGAGATGGCTCAGAGATTAAGAACATTGGTTGTTCTTGGAGAAGACCCAGGTTAAAATCCCAGCACCCACATGGCAGCTAACAACTGTCCGTAACTACAGTCCCAGGGATCTGACAGCCTCTTCTGACCTCTAAGGGCTTGCACAACATGGGTGCACTTACCTACATGCATGCAGTACACGCATACACAGAAAATAAAAATAATAAATAAGATTTTTAAAATATATTGATTTGGGGTTAGTGGTTTCTTATGAGTGGATTAAGGTTATAGATTTTTGGCAGCATCACCACAGACATCATACTCCTTGTCCATGCATTGTTAGCAATAGGATGATGCCTATTGATTTATGGACGCATTGCCATGCTCACTTGTTAAAGTGGTGTGTACTGAGATGCTGCACTACACAATTGTGCTGTATGCCTTTGGATTTAGAAATATTTGAGAACACTTTAGGTCTATCCAAATATCCTCTCTGTTCAAGATATCCACCACTAATTGAAGCATTAAGCAGTAGATAGTAGCTCTTTCCTTAGGGTGAATCATTTATTGGGATATCTAATGGTGACATTCTATTTTCCTTGATTCTTGCTACTTTTATTACTTGGAACAAAAGAAAAAGATTTCCTCAGGTTGGAAGAGAAAGGAAAAGAAGAGCCCTCCTGTTATTTATTTATTATTTCAGTAAGGGCTAGTGAATATTCATATTACTCTATGTTTCAGAATCTAAAATTACCATGTATTTTGTTTAGAATTTTCAGGCATTGGCATAGATCTCTTTCAGGGTGGCTCCTCTGTCCTTTCAACATGCCCCTGTCCTTTGAAGTGCTTTGTGTTCTCTAATGCCATAGGCTTTTCTTATCTTTTTCCCTTCTGTAGACCTGAAATCATTGTTTCTTCAGGGAATTCTGTTTGGGGTTTGTGTGCCATCTGACATGAACACTAAGAACTGAACTCATGTCTTCTGCAAAAGCAGCAAGCAAGGAGCCGTTTAGCATCATTGTCTGTGGTTTGGCACAGTCTTCCTTAGACCCCAATATGATGCTCATTGTGGATTACCTTTTCCTTGGAATCACATTTCTTGATCTTTTAAAATTGACGAGTATTAGTGATACTGTAATAGAAGAGTGTTTATTATAAAATATTTATGAATTTCAGAAAACACTTTATGTTTGAAAATCAATCATTTTCAAGCTAATGATACGTCTTTGTGATTGATTATAAAGAATACCTCAAGCCATCTCACAACCTAACATTCTAGAAAGAAACTAGAATGTTAAGCATCTTTTGGTGTGTGTCAGAATTCAGGCTGCCTTTCTAGTAAATAGATATTCCAAGGTTAGAACTACACAGACTCTGGAAACAAATCCAGAAGTTTTCATGTGTATTTCTGTATAGTAAGATCTGCACATGAAAAGTAGTCAGCAAGTGTATTTGACCTTAGCTCTGTTAAGTCATACATCAGTTGACCTGAATCCTTATGAACCTTTTCAGGAAAGAATTCTTGATTGGGTTATGTGACTATATATCTGGCTTGTGTATATTATTTTATTTTGGACCACAACTAAATTATCTAAATATTCTGAAGACTGTATGATTTCTTCTTTTGAACATTTTATACCTTACCTAGCAGTTTAATTCATCAGTAAGCTTAGAGAAGGATAACCAATATTTTCAAGACTTTGGATAATTTGGAGTGGCAAAAGTTATCCTCTGACCTTCACAGATGTGCTGCAACACACACAGATACACATAATAATTTTTAGATAACTATTTTGGAGTATTTTATCTTTTCAGAATAAGTAGGGAAATAGCAAAACACTTAATTTCAATTACTAGCAGTAAACTTATTTAAACCTTGATAACTCAATTTTCTTACCATAAATCCAGGGTTAAAATGCCTCAGGCTTCCTTGATGAGAAAACTTTTAATGAACTTACATTACTATATAAATTTTTTTTAATTTTGAAGATGAAAAATATAGCTATTCCTGGTTTCATTTGGTTTCTTGCTTAAATCTAATTAATTGAAAATATGAATTTCAATACTGTCAGTATACTTAAAGTTTATAAACGATATGGCCACTTGCAAATACGGTATAAAAAAATCACTAAACAGACTTTTTTTCCTCTTTTCCCAGGTTATATTTCTGTGATACTCTGTTTAAAGTGAGTTTAGGTCATTCTTTTTTCCCACCTCCCTATCCTCCTATCCTACCACCCTAGCCTCAACTTCATGTCCTCTTTTTTTTTCTTTTTCTTTTTCTTTAAAACCCATTCAGTCCAATTTGTGTTGACTAAATATTCTTGATGTGGGTCCCGTAGATCATAGTCAACCTACCAGGGGTCATATACATAAAGAAAACTCTCCCTTTCCCAGTAGCTATCAATTGTCAATAGCTCTTCAGGTCGGGGTAGTACTTCTTGCCCATCTCCCTTACTCTATGCGGGCTTGGCTTGAGCTTGTATAGATCATGTGCATACTGTTACAAGCACTGTGAGTTCATATGTGCAAGTGCCCTGTTGTGTCCAGAAAACACTGTTTTGTAGTAGTCACCCACCATCTCTGGCTGTTAGAATCTTTCTGTCCCTCATCCATGATGATCCCTGAGCACTGGGAGGAGAGGGTGTGATAATAGGTGTCCCATTTAAGGCTGAGCACTCCATAGTTGCTTGTTTTCTGCACATTGAAAAGTTGTGGGTTTCTGTGTTGTCATCTACTACAAGAAGAAGCTTCTCTAATGAGAAATGAGAGGTGTACTAATCTATGAGTATAATGGATAAGTCATTGGGAGTTGGCTTAACACTGTCGATTTAGCAGAATCAGTAGGTTTTCCCTTAGGTCCCCATTATTGGTGTCAGTTATGGGTTCCAGCTTGTGGAGCAGGCTTTAAAGCTAATCAGAAAGTGATTGGTTACTCCCATAACATTCATGCCACTATTTCAGCAGTGGGCAGATCTTCCCCAGGCAAGTCATTATTACAGCTCACAGGATTCACAGTTGCATAAGACTGGTGATGAGTTTTCTCCTCTGGTAGCATGCATAGCACCTTCCTGCACTATGAAAGCTAGGCAGTAGAGACGAAGCTTCCAGGTCAGTACCAGCTTGACTTCTCCCTGTTCCATGATGTGTGAGGTATCTTTAGTAGGAGGGTGTACATTCTTAAGTAAAGCTTCCAGTGATACTATTTCCTGGTTTTACAAATTCATCTGGCAAGTCTTAACATTTTCTGATTATTTCCCCTTCATTTTAGAAGGCAGGGTAATATAGTTGGATTAAAAACATACTTAGGAAGAAATTAAAGCCTTATATTCTAATACTTGTACATTAAAATGCCTAGTTTGGGTCTTGGGTGAATGGAGCTGGCTCATTCAGCCAGGTACTCTTAATGGATATGATGCCTACTTCAGGAATTCTACCATCATAGGAAATCTTTAATCATAATCTTTATCTAGTTTCCTGGGATGGATTCTTAGCCAGATTCATATATACAACTGAGGGCTTGTATCTTGGTCACTTTCCAATCTCTTCTATCACACTACACAGGTTACTTTGAAATCCAGCCTCATCTTTTTCTCCCCCATAAATAGATAAATAAATTTTACCATTCCTTGAGTCACAAATATGTTATCAGTTAATAGATATATATACTTAAGAAGAAACACATCAAGCAAATATAGCCATAATTCTTCCAACTGTTTCCTATTTACTTTTAAATGTGTATGTATGCATAGATGTATGTATATGGGTGGGCACGTGCATACCAAGGTACATGTGTGAAAGTCAAAGGATGACATGTGGGAGTCAGTTCTTTCCTTCTACCATGTGGGTCCTGGGGATCAAACTCAGGTCATTTAACTTGGTAGCAGGCACCTTTACCACTGAGCCATCTCACTGGCCCCCTTCTATTTAATTTGAAAGACTTGAGATAATTCTTAAGAGCATGCTTCTATAAATAAAAGAAATCAGATGTCAATGAGTAAAACCATTAGAATAATCATACAATTAAATTTGTCATAATAGTATGAGATTTTAAACAATTTTTCTTAGTTGAGTGCAAAATCTGCGCTCATTCTAGCAAACACCCCAATTTAGGTAAACAAGCTGTGGTATTTTACTTTAGATACCAGCAGTGTTTAAAGAGATGTACTTCAGGGCAGTCTTGTTTACAGCCTTGGAGTCTCTCTAGTCCCACTGTAAATCATCCAGGCTTGTTCATAGGATTGTCATGGGAGGTAATAAATTTTGAGTAAGACTGGTAATTAATTAGTGATAAAGTTGGTTTCCTGTTGGCTCTGTTGGGTTCTTTAATAAATTATATAATCCTTTTCATTAAATTATGTCTAAATTCTTTCTGGGTTCCCTTAAGTTTCATCATATCAAAACCAGTAACAAACTGAACATAATCTCATAGAGATACAGGTTTGGACAAATTCTCTAATCAGCTTTAGGGAGATATGGTATCAGATCCTCCTTAAAGTTCTAAGCAGACAATACCTGCTCTATGACTAGTGCCAAAATTAAAGAAGAGAAGCAATCTGAGCTTATAAATCACGAAAGAATGTTAAAGCCTCTTCATGAAATACATCCCCAAGGTGCTTCGTACCTCTCAAGTTGCACTGGGCCATTTCAAGTTTCTTTGAATATCTTTTTAATACTGGATTAAATCAGACGAGGGCCCTCGGGCTTCATTGGGTTGTGAAAGTATATAGTATTAGCTACTTTTCATCTATCCAATATATAATGTTAAACTAGCACAATCTTGGTTTTTATAAGAAACAGAAACCCTTCTGGAATGTTAGTTCTTTGCTAACCCAACAGCACTAACGGTTAACTATATCATTGAGCATGTCTGTCCTTTCCCAAACCCTTGACTTTCTTCAAGTACTCTTGAGCCATCATCTTTTCTCAGAGGCCCAAAGTACCAAAATTCACTTTCCCATTAGTTCCTAAATAGTCTTTTCTTGACTCTTAGCTTAGGTATTATTTTTTACTTTGTATGGAAGGTGAAAATGTATTTGTGTTGATTTGTAGAAGCTGTTCAGACCAGCAGTCCTTTTGTTTCTTCTCACTGAAGGTATGGTGCTAAGGAGATGATGTCTGGTTTCCTAAGCTCCAAGCAGATTAAAAAGTAATGACTATGAGGGCAGGTATATTCTAAGGAGTGTGTGATTTCTATCTCAAAAAAATTTTTTTAGGGATTAAATTAGCAAAAAAGCTGAAGCAGAGGCTGACCTGTGGCTCTTTCTAGCCTACTTTGTTCTTTGTTTTCAATTATCTTACTAAAAAATGTATTGCAAATGTGTTACACACTTTTAGCACACAGTGACATGCTTACTAAAATCTTCAGCAAATGTGAAGCTCTTCTCGTTATGTAAAGAACTGAATCCTTTGGTAGTGTGAAGAGATCCTCATTTGTTCTTTTTGGACAGTTTGTGTCACATAGTGAACCACTGGCTGCCTATCCCTTTCTGATGCTCCCAGAAGGGATTTCTCTAGCCGTGCTTTTCATTGGACTTTAAAAGATTGTG
>NW_008331125.1:658147-663296 GCF_000622305.1 Nannospalax galili | reverse complement strand
GCTTTCTTCTTTCTTTCTTTCTTTCTTTCTTTCTTTCTTTCTTTCTTTCTTTCTGTCTTTCTTTTTTTCCTTATAGGATTGACTTTTTTAAAAAGAAGACTGGGGAGGAAATGAGTGAATAAGTGAGCACATAAGTGAACAAAAACTTTAAAGTAGCATGTCAGGTGTAGTGACTCACAGCTATAATGCCAGCAATCAGGAAGCTGAGAAAGGAGCATCACCAGGAGTTCCAGAACATTCTAGGCTTCAGAGTAAGACCGGGTCACAGAGACATATATCCTTTACAAAACACTAGATGTGTGAAAGAGCACAAATGATAAAAGAAGTTACCCCAATAATTCTTTTGCCAAAGATGACCGTGATTAATATTAGAATATTAGTTTTCCCAGACTTTATCTTCTTGACAGAAATATATCAATATGTAATTGTATTATACTCTGTTTCAACATGCTTTTTTAAATCTTTTTTATTGAAATTGATCAAGAGTTTATAAAGGGTCAGTTTGCTTTAGGAATGTTTTTTTTTCTTTCTTTCTTTGTTTGAGACAGAGTTTCACCATGTAGATACTGGCTGGCCTGGAACTTGCTGTGTAGTTTAAGCTGGCCTCAGACTCACAGAGTTCCACCTGCCTCTCCCTCTGGAGTGCAGGGACTAAAGGCTTGAACCACCATGCCCAGTTTAGGAATTCTTAATTCTCTTAGCCAAAATAAGCCATAGAACATGATGGATATAAAGTTGAAAAATAAAAATAAAAAGACATCTCAGTGTCTTCAGCTCCGGAGTGGAAAGTGTGTTATAGCACACTGGAGAATCATCTGTAAAGGAAAAAAGGTCATTTTTAAAGAATCCTTAACCGATGTGGTAGTATGCCACCTCTTCCTTTCTGAGTAGCCCTGATAATTCAGCAAGGAAACATTGCACTTAGATACTTGGAGCCTAAATTGACATAACTATAAATCTGTCCACTTAGAAAATGAAAGAGATGATGGAGGGTGGGGGGGTAAGGCTGTGTGTGTGCACCTGTCTTTCATTGTTTTCTTTAAGTATTTAGATTCTCTCAGAAGGGAACTAATATCATCATTAAAAATTTGGTTATGACTATTGTTCTCATTTGGGAATGAAATTTTTAACTTTCCAGTCTGCCATCAAGATCTTATTTTAAATAAGATGTTTCCCTTTTATGTGACATTTTGTGAGTATTTGCCAAAAATGACATCAAACATATACAGTAATTCATGGGAGTGCTAAGTTTCTTCAACATTTTGCAGCACTTAATCAAATTAGAAAAAGATATTCTTTTCACAACTTTATAGTGCAAACCTGTGAATATATTGCATTAAAACTGATTTTGGATGGGACTGAGGATCTGAGGAAGTGAGAGAAAAAAACTGATTTTGGACAGTTTAATCTGCATGGCATTAGATTTGTTTCCTTGCATGATTAATGCAAAATGCTGACCGTCTTAAATAGTTTCATTTTCAGAATTCCTCACAAAATCTTCTGGCAGATGGTATAGTTGCAGCCCTTAAATATGAATATTTTTTCATTTAAAGATCAGATAATCTGTAAATTATATTGTTAGTTACATAAGACCATTTGAAATGTCAGAAGAGATTAAAAAAATGAACTTCTCAGAACTATGATATCCAAAATACTAGGAAATCATTAAGACAAGTAGTTTTTTGAGATACAAGAATATTGTTATTGTTTTTTGTTTGTTAGTTTTAGAAAAGGGCCATAGCAGAATTATAGTGCACGCACGCTGGGCGCCCTGGTGCGGCACAGGGATCGGTCCCCTGGTCTCAGCCGCGCGCCCCGCGGGCTTCTCCGTGTCTCTGTGGGTCTCTGCTGCTGGAGCGTTGTCCAGCCGTATACCACCTTAATTTCCCCCGTGCGCTTTCCTCTTGATGCGAGATCCACTGGCCTCTGGATCACGCAGGAGAGCGCGAGGCGGCTGAAAGCTGGGATCCGTGAGCCTGTGACGGATGTATGCTGCCTCCGGAGAGGCTGGATCGCCAGTAAGACGCGGGAATCTGCTTAGTCCGTGTCACAGCTTTTATTAAGTGTAGCTTCAAGTGATCCAGCTCTCTGATGTTGGACTGGGATATTTATACCATGGGGGTGGTGGTAAAAGCTTTGGCTGATAGATACTTTGTGAGACATTCTATTTGCATATGGAAGTGGGTTTCTGCCATGCTGCCAGACTGCTGACTACCTGAAAAATCACACAGGAAAGCATGGTATTCCTAGAGCCAGAGGCCATGTTTATGTTATGGCATTTGTGGCGGGCACTTCAAAAGGAGAGTTAGGAAGATGCCAGGAAAGCACCCCACTATGAAAGGAGTCTCAGCACATAACTCCGAGCTCCTGAGCTATCCAGATATGAAGAGACTTCTGCTTCACATAACAGAGGCCCCCAACACAGAATGTAAGCTTGTTTACATATAATGTTGTAAAACATTTAAAATGTGAAAGTAAGCTAGGCTTAAGGAATGTGTTAGGTATCAGAAATTCTGATCTTGAGTATGCTCTGGTTTTGTTGCATATCTGTCTGTAATCATCATAGTTTGGATCCTAAAGGAATCACTAGCCTCACTCCTCTATCATAAAAAGTTATTATGAAGAAATTATACACCAATTTTCTTAAATTGAAATCAAAGTACTAGTATATCAACTGGAAGCAGTATTTTAAGTACATAATACATCCTGACAGATTTGGATTTATTCTAGAAATCCTTAACTTAGCATTCAAAATCAATGAGTATAATTTATTAAAATCAGTCAATATAATTTAGAATGGTAGTAGAATTGGAATTTTTCATTTTGACAGAGGAACAGATTGATAAATTTCAGCATACAACCATGACTTTAACTTTTAAAAATATTTTCTAAAAAATTGTATGTATGAGGAGTATTTTGCTTGCATGTATAAGTGCAGCCATATTATGCAATGTCTGTGAAGGCCAGAAGAGAGTGTCACATCCCCTGGAGCATTCCAGGGGATTTGATGCCCTCTTCTGGCCTCCGTTGGCACTGAATGCATGTGGTGCACTTACATGCAGGCAAAACACAGATACACAGAATAAAAATAATCATAAAGGAAGAGGGGGAGGAAGTGGAGGTGGGGAAAGAGAAGGAGGCATGATTAAGACGTTGAATTTAGTCTTCTCCATGGGTTCTTTCAACTCTAATCTTCAGCTTATACTGGCCAGTTGCTCTGTGTGGAAGGCCTTCTTCATGTTCAAGACTCAAGTGGTATTTGGGGAATCTGGTAGACATAGTGTCCCCATTTTGCTATGCTGTGGTTAATGAAACAGTCAAAATCCCCATGTAAGGCCTGTGTCCTCATTCCTCCTGAAAACTGACTCTGTGCCCTCTTGACTATGTGACTGGGCCTAAGAGATTATTTTTGTGCTGTTTGTTTCTTGCCTGTATTCCCTCATGTTCCTCCATCTTCTCTAGCGTTTACCATGCATATTTTCATATAGAAATGCTACAGTCTTTTGGCATTAGTTGGGATATTTTTTTTGTCCCAGCAGGAGAAACTGAATTATCTCCCCTGCCTCCTTTGTGTGTGTGTGTGTGTGTGTGTGTGTGTGTGTGTGTGTGCGTGCGCACGTATGCTTGCTCATCTGTGTGTACCCGGTCGAAGGTCAACACATTGTCGTCCTCTATTGCTCTCTGCCTTACTTTTTTGAGACAGAGCCTCTTAGTGAACTTTGGGCTTGTATTTTCTCCTAGATTGCCTGGCCCAGCAAGCTCCCAAGACCTTATTCTCTCTGCTGCCCTCAGCAGGGTTGATGGACACGCCATACCACACCCAGCTTTTTCAGTGGGTACTGGGGATCTGAACTCAGGCTTTCATAGCAAACACTTTACTCACTAAGCCATCTCCCTAGCCCCCAGTGTCTCCTTTATATGCATTATTAGATTGATTTCAACTGCCTCCAGAAAAATGAATTCTGGTAGTTCATCTGTGAGACAAACAGAAGCCTTTTATCTAATATAGTGCTCTGTTTTCTACGTCATCTTAACTGAGCTGTTGGTCAACCTTTATTTGGGATGTGTCTGTGAAGGTTTTTGGGAATAGAAGGAACATGTGAATTGGTTAGCCTTAGTAAAGCAGATTGCCTCCCTGAGTTGATTTACCTTTATCCAAACAGTTGAGAGCCTGAAGAAATCCCTCCTGTGTGACTGTCATAAGCCATTGAACTTTTCCTCCCTTCAGATTTACATTGGAGAACTGGCTTTTCTTCAGCCTTAAGTCTATTGGCTTTCAGTCTGGAACTCAAACACAGTCAGTTTCCTTGGGGACCCCAGGTCTTTGGACTCTGAAAGGAACTCTATCCTCAGCTGTTCTGGGACAGCCTGCTGCCTGCAGATCTTGAAGGTTCTTAATTATGTAAGCCAGTTTCTTATAGTAAATCTCCTTCTACAAATACAGACATGCACTTTTTGATTCTGTTTCTCGGGATAACTTTAATATAATTAATACTTTGGGAGGAAAAAAATAAAGCTTTAGGGACTAGAGGAATGGCTTAGCAGTTAAGAATGCTTGCAGTTCTGGACAGGAGTTTGAGTTCCCAGCACCCATATTGAACAGCTCACAGCTGACTGGAACCTCAACTCCAAGGGGTCTGATGTTCTCTTTTGGGCTCAACAGGCACCCACACACATGTATGCATGTAGATATACACATCCACATAAGTAAGTAATAAAAACAAATCATGAAAAAAAAACTTTAAAATGTTTTTTCAACTGAATTTTATTTTGTTTTGTTTTTTGAGAGGAAGTCTCACTATGTAGTCCTGGCTGGCCTGGAACTCACTATGTAGACAAAGCTGACCTTGAACTCACAGCCACCTGTCTCTGCCTCCTGTGTGCTGGAATTAAAGGTGTGCACCACCATGCCTGGCTCAAGTAAATTATTATTTTAGCATCCTACTTATAAAAAGTAAAGGAGAGTAAGAGATGATGTCAAAAAAAAAAAAATCCATCTCTCCCAAATACATCAATAGTAATTTGACATTTAAGGTGGGATGACAGATGGAAAATATACCACTGTTCCCACAAAAGGCACTATACAAAAATGTGTTCAGACCATAAGACAGTGATTCCCAGGAGCTGCAGGGGAGAATGAGGAACTAAC
>NW_008331125.1:656062-657661 GCF_000622305.1 Nannospalax galili | reverse complement strand
TGACACATCTGGTTGAGGATTAATATCCAGAATATACAAAGAGCTCAAAAAACAAAGAATTAAGAAAACAAATGACCCAAATTAAAAACAGGCTATGGATTTGAACAGAGAATTCTCAAAAGAAGAAATAAAAATGGTCAAGAAATAGCTTTAAAAATGTTCAACATCCTTAGCAACTAGGGAAATGCAAAGTAAAAGTACTTTAACGTTTCATCTTAACTCCAGTCAGAATGGCTAAGATCAAGAAAACAACTGACAACAAATGCTGGTGAGGATGTCAGGAAAGGGGAAGCCTTATTCACTGCTAGTGGGATTGCCATCTGGTACAATGACTATGGAAATCAGTGTGGATAATTCTGAAAAACTAAAAATAGATCCCCATATGACCCAGGTATACCACTCTTTGGTATATACCCAAAGGCCTTGATATCTTACTATGGAGAAAAAACCTAAATGTGCCTCAAAAAAAAAAAAAAAAAAAAAAAAAAATTAATTTTAAAAAAATCACTTAAAATGGAAGAATAAAATAGAGATCTGTTGTACAACATAGGAACTATATTTAGTAACATTCTGTTTTATCACAGAAAAAAGTCATGTGAAATAATATTTAATTAGCCTGATTTAGTCATTCCACAATGTATATGTATTTCAAAACATTATATTTTACATAATAAATATATACAATTTGTCTTTGTCAGCTCTAAAAGGATCAAAAGAAAAATGGAATTCTTAACAGACAATGGCTTTTTTATATTGAAAGTATATATTTCTTCAGACTAGGACAGTAGCTCAGTCAGGAGGACATGAGTTCAATCCCCAGAACTCACATTTAAAAAACAAACAGCTGGGTGTGGTGGCACACGCCTTTAATCCCAGCACTGGGGAGGCAGAGGCAGGTGGATCTCTGTGAGTTCAAGGCCAGCCTGGGCTACATAGTGAGTTCCAGGACAGCTGGGGCTGCAGGAAGACCCTGTCTCAAAAAGACCAAAAAAGAAAAAGACAACAGCAAGTGGGCCTTAACAGGGATGATAGAGTATATGGGCTCCAGTGGGGGACTATGGGAGGGTGCCAGAGGGAACAGGTATAAAGATGATCAAGATTGTTTAAGATGTTCTGTATGAAATGTTTTGTAAATTCAGTCTTTTGAAAGTTTATTTACTTTCTTAGAAATTGCTTTACCCTGTGATTTAACTGCTTGTATCCTGAATTCTGTATTATGTTTCAAATTTGCTTTGTAACTACATTGAAACCATCCCTTAACATTAAAAAAAAATTTTTTTAATGTGGTGAAAAAAAAAAAAAGCAGGTATATTGGCATGGGCTGGTAATCTCAGGAAAGGTAGAGACAAGCTGATCCTTGGGGTTCACTGGGGCTCACTAACCAGCCACCTAGCCTACCTGGAAAATTACAGGTCAGTGAGAGACTCCATCTCAAAAAGAGATAAATGTGAAAGATGGAGATGAAGAGGAGAGCATCTGAATCTAATCAAAATGCATATGTATGAAATTCTCAAGTCAATCGACCTCAAGAGTAAAAACAAATCAGTTTATCTGGTCCAATTGTATGTCCTTAAACACCCAAAAGGGAAGTATAACCAA
>NW_008331125.1:641642-655039 GCF_000622305.1 Nannospalax galili | reverse complement strand
ACACACACACACACACACACACACACACACACACACACACAAAAGTAGATATGATTCTAAGATTCAAAAATTAAAGCTAGTGTTAAATTTTTTTCCAAATTTGACAGTGTAATCAAGGGGCTGGAAAGATGGCTCTGTGGTTAAGAGCACTGACTGCTCTTGCAGAGGACCCGGTTTCAGTTCCCAGCACCCACATGGTGTCTAGCAGCCATTCATAATTCAAGTTCCAGAGGATCCAACACCTTCTTCTGACCTTCATAGGCTTTGCACAACATGGGTGCTCCTACCTACTTGCAAACAATACACTCATACACATAAAATAAAAATAAATAAAATTTTTTTAAAACAAAACAACAACAAAAAAACAAGTATAATCCAACTTGCATCTTTCTTCCTTTTGTTTGCTTGTAGCTCCAGTTTACATTCTCGTTCACTTTCTTTCCTAAATGGGTGCATGTTATAGCAGTGTTCTCTAGGACATCTACCACAGTTCTGTCTACTTCTCCATGCCCCCAACCACTATCCATCAGTGGTTATACTGAGCATTAGCAATGCTATTCTTCCAGGACTTATAAAGCTCTTCAGGAAAATTGAAAATGATTGGTATTATATAAATGTCAGACTGCTTCATAGCAATTCTTAAAACAATGAGATAATGTCTGTTAAGGATTTCTAACTTCCACATAGAAATGCAGGACATAAATACAAGTTATTTTTATGTTACCTCTGTGTATTTCTCTGTAAATTTTAAAACATTATGTCTATTAAAGATAAAAATGACTTCTATAGCCGGGCGTGGTGGCGCATGCCTGTAGTCCCAGCACTTGGGAGGCAGAGGCAGGTGGATCTCTGTGAGTTCAAGGCCAGCCTGGTCTACATAGTGAGTTCCAAGACAGCTGGGGCTACAGGGAGACCCTGTCTCAAAAAGACCAAAAAAAAAAAAAAAATGACTTCTGTGTATGTGTCTGTGTGTTTGCAAATGCACATGTGAATTAACAACTAGATCTTGTTGTTTTATTTGGTCATTTGGACTCAATAAATGTGTTACCACAAATATTGGCCAGAGTAAAATTAAAAATCTAAAGCAGTTGTCCTTGTTAGTATAGTGGTAGCCCCACTGTCACATGGGAGACAGGGTTTCTGGTTTAGATAAGCCATCCTTTCCCCAGGCATGGTGATGCATGCCTTTAATCCTAGTACTTGGGAGACAGAGGCAGGTGGATGTCTGTGAGTTTCAGGCCATCCTGGTCTATTGAGTGAATGCCAGGCCATCTGGGGCAACAGGGAAACCCTTTCTCAAAAAAAAAAAAAAAAATCTAAAGCAGTCTCTCAAAATTAACAACAGTGTTTACATGTAATTTTTAAAGCTTCATACTTGTGTGAAAGTCTTTCAAGTTGGAGTATCATTAAAAGATGTACTGAGTGTTACAAGTCAGTGAGGGTGCTCATTTACAGAAAATGCCCAAACCCACTTTTCTACATCTGAGCTCTTTCCAAATGCGTGCCTAAAACTAAGTGTGAACAAAATTAAATGTATTTTGCCACAATGACTATTCTCAGTTAAGCTCCCTACTGTAATTATTAACAGAAGCACTGTTATAGCAATCAGCCAGGCTAGACATTAGTGTTATTCACTTCTTCTTTTTGAAAAAAAATTTTATTGAGCTTTTGTTTCATACGACAGTTCTTAATCAATTTCAGACCCCCCTCTACCATGTCCATGCCCCCCACCAGACCTCATGTACTCTACCATACACATTAAACCCTATCCAGTCAGATTTTTGTACCCAGATGTCCTTCAGTGTAGATTCATCCACCGGAGTCTAGTCAGCCTATCTAGAGATTGTTGATAAGGACTATTCTCCCTCACCCAACAGTAATCAGTCTCCAGGAGTTCTTAGATTAGGGCCAACCTACCACCCATTTCCCTCGATCCACTCTGGGCCCTTATCTGATTGAGTTGGCATAGATCCTGTGCTTAATGCCGCCATTGCCACAAGTTCACATGCACAAGCTTCCAGTGGCCTGAAATCCTCTGCTTCTGTATATTCATGAACCACCCCTGGCTCTTATAGTCTTTCTGCCCCCTCTTCCACAATGGTCCCTGAGCCATGGGTGGGAGAGGTTTGATTTGGAGTCCTATCCAGGGACACTCATTCTGCAGTCTCTTATTCTTTAAAAGTTGGCTAGTTGTGACCTTTTGTGTACATCACACTGTTTTGTATAAGGAAGCTTCTCTGATGAGAGTTAAGGGATGCACTAGTTTTCTCTCTAACTCCCCTACCCCCACCCCCACCCCATTCCACTATGTTCCATGAATCTTAGGTGTAGAGGTTCCCTTGTAGATGTGTCACCTAGGACTGGGCATCTCTCAGATGTATATTCTCTGTGTGACCAGTTGTGGGATTCTGCAGTAGTCTCCATCTGTTGCAAAAAGAAGCTTCTTTGATGAGTGGTGTATGGTGTACTGTCTGTAAATACAGTATCCATATTTAGCATATAGTACGAAATTTAAATTTTCTAAAGATATGACAGAGATAGGGTTTTCTCTAGGATCTATGACCTCTAGCCATGTGTAGTTGGCTGTGTTTACAGTGCCACCCGTGGGTTCACTCCCATTGAGAGGGCTTTAAGTCCAATTAGATAGCTGTTGATTACCCCCAGATAACAGTGCCACTACTGCACCAATAGAGGTAGTTTGCTGTGCTGGTCATTATGGTTATTAGGCTTTAGGGCTGGGTTGGACCATTGATTGATTTTTTTTCTCCCTTAGCAGCTTGCATAGTATCCTCTAGAACTATGAGAGCTAAACTTCAGGTAGAACACTTCCAGGTCAGTTCCTGTTCCATTGCTCCAAGTCCTGTGTCCAAAGTAACCTTCCAGTTCTGGGAGATAACCAAGAACTCTGGCAATAGCCCGTATTATTTTGGGAGTCTGTTGAACCACTATGACCAACCACATGAAGGGAGTTCTTTCCTGTCTAGCACTGTATTTCTTGCCGTACAGCTCTCAGGTAGATATATATGCGCTAATGTTCAGACACTGTATGTACATTTCTCAGGGTGCTTTGGAAGCAACACATTTCCTTCTTACTTTTACTTCTTTACTCACCCACAGTCTCTGCTCCCATAATCAGGCTCCCATGTTTCTATCTGTCCCTTCATCTGTCACCTCATCCATTGCTATAGGTTGTCGCTTAGTTTCTCGTCCTAAAATATTGTAGTGATTTCCTAACTGGTTTCCTTTTTCTGGAGTTTCTCTAATCTAGTTAGTTCCACACAGGTGAAGTTAGGATAACAGACCTAGATTTCACCCCTCAATTTTGTCTCATTCTTCTAATTTATTTGGGAAGTTTACTTGAACTCTCTGAACCTGCTTATCTTGAAAATAACTACCTCATAAGTTGCTGTGGACATTTACTTAGATGATGCTTTGTTCTAATCTGTACTTTTTTGACTTCATGATCAATAGTTAAGTTTGGAGCTGCTTGGAAACAAACAGTTCAGTTTTGAATTCTCAAAGACAGGAGCTAAAGAATACAGCTGTGGAATGTAATCAGAATCTAAAGGTTATCTTCTCAGATGTTGCAATCTGCCTTTTCCCTGGCATCTGATTCTTTCCCTACATCTACTGCATACTCTTCTATTGTTCAGTCTTCTTCTCTCCTTCTGAATTCTGTGTGGTACCTGGTCTCTAAAATGACCATCCCAAATCGGAATGTCCACATCTTCTTTTTTTAATGTTTTTTTAAAGTTTTTATTGAGCTTTTTACATTTCATACATTTCCCACTCAAATCCAGACCCCCACTCACCCATCCATGCCTCGCCCTATCCCCCTTTATGCACTCTGCCACACATGCTGAGTCCAATTCATTCAGGTGTTTATAGCCAAGTGTCCTTCAGCGTAAATGTGTCCACTGGAGCCTAGTCAGCCCATCCAGTGGTTGTATGTAAGTAATGCTCTTTCCTCACCCACCAGCAATCAGTCTCAAATAGTTTTTAATCTGGCATTGGCCCGCCACCTATTTTTCACCTCCCCTTTGGGCCCTTGTTTCATTGAGCTGACATGAGTCCCTCACTCGACGCCACCGCTGTCACAGGCTCACATGAGCAAGCCTCAAGTGGCCTGGAAGCCTCTACCTCCCTGTAATCATGAACCAGCCCTGGTTCTTACAATCTTTCTGCCTCCTCTTCCTCAATAGTCCCTGAGCCATGGGTGGGTGAGGTTCCGTATAGGAGTCCTATCCTACACTCTACAGTCTCTTAGCCTCCAAAACTTGGCCAGATGTGGCCTTCTGTATGCATTGCACTCTGATATACAAGGGAGTCTCACTGGTGAGAGTTGAGGGGTGCATTAACTGTCTCTCTGCTCCTTATTCTGCTGTGTTCCATGGGCCTTAGTTGTAGATATTTGTCTATAGATGTGTCACCTAGTACTGCAAAATAATGAGATTGGTCTTGCTCACATTTTGAGTGACCATGCAAATCATAGTCCCTGATGACACATTTCTGAGTTTAGTGGAGGTTATGGACAAGAAAGATTTCCTCGGAAGCTGGCAATGATGCATCTATAGACATGTTATGTAAAGCATTTAGCAGAGGGCTCAGTTACTGCATTTTTTAAAAACTTTATTTATTTTTATTTTTTATGTGTATGGGTGTTTTGCCTTCATGTGTGTAAATGCTCCCATACATACAGTGCCCACAGAGGCAAGAAGCGGGTGTTGGCTCCCCTAAAACTGGATTTGTGGATGGTTGTTAACTGTTGTGTGGGTGCTGGGAAACGAACCTGGGTCTTCTGGAAGAGGAGCCAGTGCTCTTAACCGCAGAGCAATCTCTCCAGCACCTGCAGTCATTATTTTTAATGTACCAAAATAAACTCACTAAGGTTAAACTTTTGATTTAGTTCCTCTCTCATACTTTCTTAGATTCACATACCTGTGAAAACTCACACACACACACAAAATGTAGTTAGCAATATTGACTTGGAGGCATCAGCTATGTGTTAAAGCATAAATCTATTACTAAAATCATATATACTTGAAACTTTCTCCATTCTCATGTCTTCATTTGTAAAACATAAAGAGCATTTTATCAGTTTAGAATTTTATGATTTTAAATAATTAAGGTTATGCTAAAAAAAACTTGCACAAGTTTTGTGGTGGAACTGATTCTATACACAACTCATGAGGTACAAGATGATGTCCACTGGATCTGGGTTTTCTGTTTATTTCTCCATTTTCTTATTCTGCTCACACATCTTCACCAAAGCTCCTATGTCTATACTCCTTTATGTCCTCCCAGGATAGCCATTCCCCTCCTTGGGTGTGAACATGCAACCTATCTCCTGACATCATTTTAAATTCAAAGCCATTAAATAAGAGTACTTGCCTTTATCCCCCAAAATCTCAACTATACCCTTAGTATCTGCAATTCTACTAGTTTTCAGTTTCCAGAAAAATTAAGTCAGTCATACTATTAGTTTTCAAATTTTCTGTGTTGTAAGGGCAGTTACTAGATTACTCATTTCAAATAAAGAGAAAGACAAGGCATGTCACACTATCTACCTCTCAGAATTATTTCAAAGACTGCTATTGCAGCTTTAACTTTCTTGAATCAGTTACTGTTCTTAAGGACTTAAAGGCCATCATTGGCCAATGCTGAGTCACATTCCACTTCTCAATCTAGAGATAGAGGCAGCACTAAGAGTCACGCGGACCCAGACTTTCAGAGAGTAGTGTATCCACCACAATTGTAATACCAACTTTATATGATTATTGATAGGATTAAATCTAATAAGTAAAGCAAAAACTCTTCATGTGTGCCTATATCCTGTCCCCCCTGTGTACTATTTACAGATTCCTCATGATCTGTAGTAATACAGATAAAGATCCTTTCTTCTGTTTCTTCCCCATGCAGATTGCATATTCTCTCCAAGCTCGCTTTGTTGTTGTTGTTGTTTTTGTTGTTGTTTTTGTTTTGTTTTGAGACGGGGTCTCCCTGTAGCCCCAGGCTGGCCTCAATCTCACAGGGTTCCCCTGTCTCTGCTTCCAGAGTGCTGAGGTTAAAAGGTGGGGATTAACAGCAAGCACCACCACCATTATGCCTAGCTATCTCCTCAGACTATCTTAATGGAGCCTTAACTACACCCTACTCTTTCCAATCTGTTATCAGGTTGCTTGGGCAGTTCTGTTTACCCAAACACTTTCCACAGCTTTT
Organism: Nannospalax galili; assembly: GCF_000622305.1. Taxonomy (NCBI): domain Eukaryota; kingdom Metazoa; phylum Chordata; class Mammalia; order Rodentia; family Spalacidae; genus Nannospalax; species Nannospalax galili. The sequence continues at coordinate 648,820 of NW_008331125.1, read as the reverse complement.
GCCAATTAAATTTTTGTCCTTCATGCCCTACCCCTAAATACCTTCCCATCCTATGAACCTTTCCCAAACTCTTCTAGACTCTGTAAAAGTTCTACAGAAGTGGGGCTGGAGAGATGGCTCAGCGGTTAAGAACACTGGTTGTTCTTGCAGAAGACCCGGGTTTGAATCCCAACACCCACATGACAGCTAGCAACCGTCCGTAACTCCAGTCCCAGGGGATCCAACGGCCTCTTCTGACCTCTGCGGGCATTGCACAACACAGGTGCACTTACCTACATGCAGGCAAACATGCATACACATAAAATAATAAATAATTTTTTAAAATTCTACAAAAGCTATGGCTACTGAGTCCATCAAAGATTATTCCATACCCTTCACTTCTAGCTACAAACTAGAGACACATTTTAAAGACATTTTCATGAATCCCAGTGGGCATCTTAATGCTTCTTACGGTAATCTGCCTTGTATTAATCTTCTGCATCAATCTGTATTTTTTACTCTGTAGGATCACAGAAATATTAATTAGATTGTAATGAACCTAATTTCAACAAATATACAGTATTTGGAAACTTTAAATCTGTTTGCTTTATTTAAAGTAAAATTTTAAACTAAATAATAATTTTACAAACTCTTGACACTCCTATATCTTAGATAATGTATTTGTGATTCTGAGAGCCAAATATAGTCATGTCTTAGTAATCAGTTATACAAACTTCTGTGCTAATCATAAAAAAGCATTAGATCAGACTTGGTGTTTTTGTTATGCACACTAGGACTCTATTTTCCGCTAATTCATATTTCTTAGTCTCCTACATTCTAAGCATTTTTCAAGGCACTGGGTATAAGTCAAAGCACACACTGACAGAGTATCTGTGCTCTAGGACTTATATTCCTATTGCACAGTTGGAGTGTAGCATAAAGAAGTGAACACGCAGTATAATGTCAGGTAACAGCGATGCCACTAGTTTTCAGTTGCCAGCAAAATAGCCACTTAGTTTTCAAATTTCTGTGTTGTAAGGAAAATTGTTAGATTATAGATTTCAAATAAAGGGAAAGAAAATAATTATTACATTACTTACTTCCCGGAATCACCCCCAAAGAAGATTGCTTTTTCAGCTTTAACATCCTTGATTTTTTTTTTTTTTTTGTCTTTTTTGAGACAGGGTCTCCTTGTAGCCCCAGATGTCCCAGAACTCACTATGTAAACCAGGCTGGCCTCAAACTCACAAAGATACTCCTGCCTCTGCCTCCCAAGTGCTGGGATTAAAGGCATGCGCCACCACACCCAGCAACATCCTTGATTTTTAATCTCTTTCTGAGCTGGAATTAGCCACCATTTTATGTTATGTACACTTGGGATCCTTTGATGTGCTTTAAAAATTAAGAGGAATTCTTAGAAACTATTCCCAAAGAAAGGTCTGTGTTACTATGGCATAGCAATGTTTATTGAAAACTAAGTCTCAATTCATTCTGTTAGGCACAAAGAAAAGAAAATATAGATCCTTATATTGTTAATATTATTATTACTAGTTTATAATAACATGTAGTTAGTACACACATAATCACAAATACACCTATTTTTAATTCAGATTGAACAAGCACTGTATGTTTTAAATAAATTCAGTTGAGTTTGATACATTGTTTATGAGTTTATAGGAAAGCTTAAATTATTTTAGTCCAATAACAGAGGGTAGCAATAGTTTCAGAATAGTTACGTCAATTTGTAAGCTTGGCAAGTGTTTACCAAAATAGGGAAAATCAAAAGAGTTTGTTTGCCGTTGATCTCACCAATGTTAACATAGGTTAGTGTATTATTGCACATTATAAAACTTTCACAGCTGAAGAAATTCCAGTGTAGACTCTCATGTCCATAGTGATTACTATGTGTGTTTCCTGTCTGTGCCAAGCATTTTTCATAGCCCTTACATCTCCTGTGCCAACCCTGTTTCCCTCACAGGGTTGAGGTTACCTCATCTCTGGCTTGTTAAGCGTACCATCTATCTAGTATGTTTCCCTCAGCGCCACTCTGTCCAACCGCTGGGTTTTTATTTCCCCACACTTCCCCAGTGTGTCTTTTGTCTTCAGATAAGGTGACACTAGTTCTTTTCAAGACTAACACCTACATCTCTTCTCACAATCTTCATGAACTTTCTCTTCTTTTGCAGAAGTCTCTTCATATCTAGCAGCTTTTCCCTGTCTCTCACCCTGTTCATTTTTCTTCTGTGACCGCATAGAAAATTTTTTTTAATTTTATTTATTTTGATTATGTGTATGAGTGTTTTGCCTGCATGTATGTAAGTGTACCCATACGTACAATGCCCAAACAGGCTAGTAGAGGGTGTTGGATCCCCTGGAACTAGAGTTAAGGATGGTTGTTAGCCACCATGTGGGTACTGGGAATAAAACCTTAGTCCTTTGGAAGTGCAGCCAGTTTTCTTAACTGTGGAACTCTCTCTCCAGCCCCTTACAGATAATTTTTTTAAGTTTATGTATTTTGTTTTTATTTTTACGTCCACTTCCCAGATGGCACCTTCCCATAGCCTCCCTCCCCCAACTAGAGCCCTTATACTTTGATATCCCTGCTACTCTCTGCTGTGTTGTCGGCATCCCCAGCCATTCCCCACTACTTGCCCTTCTGGTGAATCTAGTCAGCCTATCTAGAGGTCTTTGTTTTAGGAGGGTCAGCTGTTCCTCATCTAGCGGTAATCAGTTGTCAGTATTCCTTTGGCTAAGATTGGGGTCTGCTGTTCAATTTCCCAGTTCTATTTCTTTTGTGTGTTCTCTTCTAAACCCTGCCTTCCACTATCACGCACTTCTGAAAAGAATAGTCTTAAGTCATTTTTTTATCTCCCAGTCATGTCCTGGGATTTATGTTGTCCATTTCTCAAGTGTACCAAGACTGTTTAAAAGTCAACAGTGCCTACTTCTCAGTTCTCATTGTAGGACTGTTTGAGAAAATGCCACTTCAGGGTCCTCAATTTTTTATTCTTCAAAAATAAGTGAAAACAAGTTAAATACAGAACAGGATACATACCTTCCTTCCTTCTCTTACTTTTGGAGAATGAAAAATAAGCCAGAAAACAATGAAGTTGGTCCTTTACAAAGGGGTGGGCAGTAGAGAACAGTGCCTCCTAGGCACTAATACCTTCGAGTTTATCCTTTGGAGTAGTTTAATATTTGGAAATGTATTCATGATCTATATATGTATTTTTTAAACCAATAAGCATGGCAAGATAAAGAAACTAAAACAATACAAATAGAAGCAAGCCCCATTCTATTTCAGATGAATAACATTACACTGGAGGGAGTTAGCAGAAAGAGAAAATTAATTTGAACTTTGAACAAAATGTTTTGACTATATTCTCTGAAGTATAGAAAGAACAGTAAACAAATCCTGAACTCGTCTGTAGTACGGATTTATTTTATTTAGTACTATAGACTTACTAATTATAAAAGTATTTTAAGTGTGTGGTAATATTTAGTAAATGAATAGATATATTTATGTTATAGGGAGCCAGGGCTCTCACTGGAGAAGAAAGATAAATTCATGAAGTAGGAGAGATTTATAAAAACCTTCTGGAGATGATGGGTATGTGTGGGTGGACTGGATTCACACAGCCTTGTGATTGTACATATGTAGACTCAATGTCACATATTTCCTGTTCCTAACTGCAAAAGTCCTAAGAGCAGAGAATCATGGCACTGTACACACCTGATAGATACCTTGGTTTCTGATATGATTTTCTTTTGAAAGGAACCAGGACTCTTAGGCAAAAATGGTTGATATTGAAAGCCAGATTACTGGTGTGAACAAGAGAGGAATGCTCCAAACTCTGAGAATAGTGTGCAAGCCACATGGAAGGCACAGGTCACACCTGGAATTATCTGTGCTTGATACGATGGGGGGTAAGACAATGTACACATGCAAAGATAACTCACTGTTAAAGAGAGGCAAAGCACTTGAAAGACATTTCTCCACAAATATACAAAAAGCCAGTAAGCACATGAAAAATGTTCAGCATCGTTATCAAATTCAAGAAAAAAATGCAGTGAGATACTGCTTCATATCCAATAAGGTAGCTATGATTTTTAGAGAAGAAAAAGGATAGAAGTAGAGGAAAGGGAAAGAGGAGATGGAGGAAACCAATTAATTAAGAGGAAATGACGTGTGTTGGCCAAAGGTATGGCAAAGTATAGTAGAACCTTAATGCGTTACTGATAGTATAAAACAATGCAAGTGTTTGGGGGGGGGGGGTTAGCAGTTCCTTAAAAAGTTAAACGTAAATGTGATGCAATGATTTTCTTTAGTGTATTGTAAGAGATTTGAAAATAAGTGTTCAGACTAGCCAAAAAGTAAAAACAAAACAACCTAAACAAAGTGTGATATATTTATATCATAAAATATGGTTTGACCATAAGAGAGAAAATACTAATTTGTGTTGTGACATTGATGAAACTTGAAACCATTGTGTTAACATGAAAGAAACTAGAATGCCAAAAGCCATGGGTTGTACAATCCCATTAATATAAAACGTACAAATGTACAGGATAAGCAGATCCCAGTCCATAGAGACAGAGAGAAGATTAGTAGTTGCTAGGTGACTTCGGGAAGAAGTAATTAGGGCTGAGAATGTTTCTAATAGATATGATGTTACTTCTGGGGGTGATAGAAATGTCAGAATTCAGAATTACTGGTATTGGTTTTACAACCTTGTGATAGTACTAAAAAAAGAAGAAGAACCATGAATTCACACTTTAAAATGCTGACTGTTATATGTATTTTATCTGAATAAATATCAAATAGGACTGTAGAGAAACGTAAGTAACTGGGGAGAAATGGGGATCCATGAGTCCATGATGAAATAAATTAATAAGAAAAGGGTGGCACAAAATGCCAGACAGTAGATAAATATGAAAGGGAGGGCAAGTTGGAAAATTATTATTTTCATTGTAGAAATAGGTGTTGGCAAAAATTATCAGTGTGTTCAGAATCTAGGGAGAGTGCTGAGTGAGGAGCAGCATATCTGTCTAACCTTGAAGTGACTCCCACCAATTGTGTTATGCAGTGGGAAATATATACATTCTTTCCCCCTGAACTAGAGAGCTAAGTAGCATCTTGACTGTATTAGAAGTTACATCAGCTATCAAGGCATGTGTGCTCTACCTGTCTATTACTAGCACCCAGTGAAGGACACAAAATCACCTGATAGGGTGCTCAGGCTGGGTATGTACTGCATGACTCTACTTACCCAAGTATACAAGAACCTCAGACAAACCTAAAATTGAGGAACATTTATTAGAAAAGTAACTGCCTTGTATTTTTCAATTTTTCCATATAAAAGTCCATGTTATGAAATAACTGATTGAGAAAAGATAGTTTATATGCAAAAGAAAAACTATAATGAAACACATGGCAGAATATTGAAATTGCTAAATTTATACAGAAAACTTTTATGTTTTTAAATTTTATTCAAATTGATGGACTGTCATCTTTTTCTTCCAAGTTTTCCTTTATTTTATGAAGGATGGAAAACATACAAAAAAATACAGGGACTTTGCTTTTTTAACCCAACTTACCTTAATATGTATCTTTTCATTTGTTTTAGGCTTTAAAGTAATTATAAATTTTACAAATATAGTATTCCCCCCCATGTATTCTCTAATTTTTTCCTTCCTCTCACTCCAAAGAATAAAAAACTCACGATGCAGAAATGAGTGTAATTTCTTTCTATGAGTATTTTAAATCCTTTAGTGCATGAATGGTATGCAGCCATTAATAGAGATAGCTTTGTTCCTGTTCTGCTTTCCATTGTGATATCACTATGTAAGTAATATCAAATGGTTTGTTTCCACTGCACATTTTCCCCTTAGCCTTGTGCTTTTGACATTCCTCTGTGTTTTCATATCTAGTATGTACTTGTTAAGTTGAAGTGATATGTATTATTCATTGCATGTATATACCACTTTTCCCCTTTGTAGATTTTGAGGTTCTTTATTTATTTTTATGTGTATGAATGTTTTGCCTGCATGTGTGTAAGTGCACCTATGTTGTGCAGTGCCCACGGAGGCCAGAAGAGGGCATCAGATCTCTGGAACTTGAGTTAAGAACAACAGTTGTTATCCACCATATGGGTTCAGGGAACCAAATCCAGCTCCTCTGCAAGAGCAGCCAGTTGCTCTTAACCACTGGGCCAGTTCTCCAGCCCACATTTCCTATTTTAAACATTGAACAGCATCCTTATACATGTCTCCTGTGCTCCTAGATAGGAGTTTCTCTAGGATGTGCCTTATACAACTGGTACAGTTATCAGAATTAAGAAATTAATGACATTTCTAGTCAAAATTTAAGCTTTATCTTGTGTCTTAATAATCTTTAGAGTGGTCTTTGTTTTCCTAGTCCAGGATTTAATCCATGAGAGTGCTGAAAACATCTTTGTAGGTTTTTGAGGTCATGTAAATATCTCATTTCTCCAGATGTTCACCCTTTAGTTTCCGCATTCAGTCGTGATTTTCTAGCTCATCCCACTGTGAAAACAGAGCTTTCCTTGTTTCCCCATTTACTATGTCAGAATAAACTCACAGAATCTTATTTCATGGGTTTGAGTTTACTTGACTGTTGCTTTGTGCACTAAATTTGGTCAGGGAGCTCTTTTTAACTGACCCCTATGTTCTTTTGACATATTCCTGTTGGTGTTCAAGCACTTCCATGTTTTCTGATTGAACACGGTCTTCTGAGTTCAGATTATACTTTTTTTTCCCAGGTCCTGATCATCTTATTTTCTGAGGAGCTCAGTTACTGCTTCAGAGTACAGTAGTATTTAGCTGTCAGGGTCTGGGTGCTGGCTGATTGCTATTGCTTCAGGCTCTCACAGTTAACAAGGAGAGGCCTTGAATCTAATTATAACCCCACCCTGCAGGGTACATTCTAGTCTTCCGCTCTTTCTATCTTTACAATTGTGTTCTCCGATAGTAAGAATCTTTGGCTTCTCGATTTGCTTCTTTTTAACAGGAAGATGCATTATTTAAAAATGAATACATATTTATTGGGGCTGGAGAGATGGCTCAGCGGTTAAGAGCACTGACTGCTCTTGCAGAGGACCCGGGTTTGAGTCCCAGCACCCACATGGTGGCTACAAACCATCCTTAACTCCAGTTCCAGGGGATCTGACAGTCTCTTC
>NW_008331125.1:631238-641601 GCF_000622305.1 Nannospalax galili | reverse complement strand
GGGCAATACACTCAAACACATAAAATAAAAATAATAAATAAATAAAATATTTTTTAAATGAATACATATTTATTATAGAACATTGACAAGAAGAAGAAAATAAAATTATAAACTTACTTTTGTTCTTACCCAACATTGCCAGTACAATTATACTTCTATTCCTTTTTCTTTTCATATTTCTCATATATATGTATATATATAGTCGTAGACTTCTTAACATGACAGCAAATATTAAAACACTAATTTACATGTGTAGACAAGTAGTTCATTAATAAGCTTGTTACTATGTGGAATTTATTGTTTGAGATTAAAACACTTTTTTCTTCTGTTGTAGTTGTTTTCATGTGGTGCTTAGTAGCATCTATCTGGAGCCTTGCAGATGCTAGGCAAGTGCTCTACCGCTAAATTACATCCCCAACCTTAAGCATTTTCAAGGCCAGGAAATGCTGTACCTTGTGCTAGGAAAGAATTTGCCATAAATCTTTTTGAAACAGATAAGCAATGTGAAAGCATGCATGCATAGCTTAGTATGTAATTGGTTTTACCCTTATCTTACATAAATCCACAAATTAGGAATCATGGTTAATATACAACAAAAGATTGATGAATACATGTGTTATTTGCTGGCAAATGTCTTGGTCAGCCTGTTTTTAGCTTTCATGCTTGTAACAAGTAATGAAAACATTGAGCTTTCCACAGTCAACCAAATATTTGTTTTGCTGCTGCTTACTCACTGCTGTAGACTAAATAATTTTTCTTGCCTTCGGCAGCATAAATACAGTTTATTCCAGACTTTGGTCACTTCAGCCTTAATTTTGTCTCATGCCCCGTGTGTTCTTGTGTCATAAAATTGTGACTACTTTATCTTCTGCTGTGGTGAACGGGCTCATTTTACTCAGGAATACAGAAATGATTCCACAAGAAAAGATAGTAGTATCTCCTAAAGTGTAAGGGGACAGTGTACTGGCATGAAATGTAGAAATATAACTCTGCTGAAGGAAAAAGCAGGTACTGAAAGCCTTAAATGTTTAAAACAGGGCATCTTGTATGCTTTCAGTAAAATCTGGTGATAGCTATGGCAAAATGTTTCATCAGTATGATAATACTGCTTGCTTAAAAAAAGAAAGGAAAAGAAAAGATGAGACAAGAGGAAGAGAGTGAAGTTAACGAATAAAACAACTGCCACCTCAGATCATGTTCTTGTGTGACTTACTAAGGAAAAACATAAGAATTTATGAAATATTTCATTTTCAGTTTAATATTGTAAAGGGTTAAATCTATCAGAAAATACTGGCAGAGAGAAAGCATTTTGTAATTAACATTCAAACAGTAGCAAGCTGATTGTCATTATAGTACACCAAGTACATTACTCATCAAAGTGAAGGGTGGGTAAACCTGCCTTAACTGCTTATCACCCTGTAGTAACCCTGTCTACCATCTCTAGCATGGGAATAGGATCATGTCTCTCCCTGTGGGTGAATGGCATTGTGCTATGAGTTTTTGACAAGCAGGGCACACTTTGGTTACAGCTCATCTCCACAAATACTTGGTGCATACTGTGTGCCAGGTACTCTTTGAAAACTAGAAAACCAAAACTTCTGCCCTCATGGACCTCCCATTCTGTATTTGCAAGGCTCCCAACTCATTGCAGACTTCCTCTTCTGGTCATGTCTGCTGCTGTTATGTGTATTACAACTTCACAGAACAGCGTGCAAACAAGGTAGAAGCCAGATGATTTCCGCCTCTAAAGACAGTCTTTCCACAAACTGTCTAACAGACTTCCTTGGCATATACTTGTCCAAAACAGTCTGAGATACATATGATCTGGACCATCACCAGAAAAGAGTGGGATTTCTTAATTCTAAGCAACTAGACAAAAACTGCTGTTGCCATAGCTACCAGCTCACCTGAACCTGCACCATTTGCTGGTTTGCCTTTCAGTAACTATTGTATAGTCCATGGTCCTAGGCCATCCCCTCCACTTGAGCATCACATCTTGGCCCTCTCACTATTTGCAGGTGCCATGCTAGCAGCTCTTCCCTCAATCATCATATCTCTCTTCTGTTGGACCATTTACCATCAGCATGAAAACCTGCAGTAATTTCTCCATTCAAAAGTATCTCTTGGCTTCATATCTTGCACTTGACTGAAGTCTTTAGTTGTGGTCCCCTTTCAGAAAAAACTCCTTAAACTCTTCTCCATTGCTTCTTAAATTCAACCCTGTTAGACTTCAGTCCCCACTGCACAGATGTTTGACTCTCCTTCTTCATGATCTATTGCCAAGCATCTTATTCTATTGACTTCCTCCTTGAATCACCATCATTACCTCACCTCTAATTTGTTCTCTCCCATGCTGTCTACATTTAAATGTTGAGCATTGTTTTCTGAGTTTGTGGATTTACATATTATCTAAATTACTGAGCATTTTTAAAGTGGTTAATTGACATGTTAAACCAAATTAAATTACTACTCTTAATCTTCCAATCCTGCTTCTCTTAAGTCATCCTTAAAGCAGTTCATTTTAGAGTCATCCTTGTCTCCTTTTTTATTTTTACCAACCCCTAATCAAGCTCAGTAAATCTAGAATATATACTCTGGCCCCATATACTGTTAGCACCAGGAATTGGTGCAGTTGTCTCCCAGTTGAGCTCTTTGTTTCAATCAGTGCCCTCTGAACGTCTGTTCTCGAAATAGCAACCAGGATCGTCCTTCTGACAGCTGTCAGATCTTATCATTCCTTAAAAAAAAAAAAAAAACCTGCCAATTGGTTTCCTAAAAACCAAAGCCCCTGTATCTGTCTATTGCACTCATGTGACCTGTACCCTCTCTCCTCTCTTACCTCTCTAATCCCATTTCCCTGTGATTCTCTCTCTTTCGTACTTGTCCTCAAATCAGCAGCCTCCTTGCTGATCTGAGTCCCAGGACCAAGCCTATTCTCTTACTGCTCAGGTCTTTCCTTTTGACACCAATCATTTAGACCTCTGAGTGCTCTTCCTGCTGTTCCCTGATTGTTGTTCCCTACATCATTCTTTTCTATATTGTTGGTCTCTGGTATGCTCTATTGCTATATTGCTGTATGCTTGCTTGCCTTTTTTTTTCTGCCTTCCTCTCTAGAATTTTTATCTGTTCTTATCCTTGTTTTGTAAGCACCTATAACAATATCTTACCTTGAAAAAAATTGGAAAATAAGGTGAATAAATGAATGATGAACTATGACTCTTAATAGTCATACTTTGCCATTTGATACTGAGCATTCAGTTGCCTAAAACAAACCTGAGTTTGTTAACAAAAGAGAAGGTGAAATAGTTAACTGTACTTGAGACAAACAATACATTTTTCCTTTGTTTCTTCCCTTCATTTCTCTATGACAAGAACCCATGGCAAAGACAGCACAAGTAGACTTTGCACCTAGAAACTGTGGCTCAGAGGAGTTCATTGACCACTGAAGCACCAACATAGCCAGTAAGATAAACTGCCCAAGAGTAACTGCCGTTCTCTGTCCATAATGATAAAGCCAAAATCTAGTGCAGTGTTTAATAAAACACTGTATAATCCCTGTGAAGCAAGAAAATAATGCTTTTCCTGCAGAAACATGATTGCTTGATGCCTGTCACTTGAAAAAAATGTATTATATATTTGAGATTTTGGTTACTTCCTGTATTGTGGATTAAATTCTTTTATGATAAATGATGTTAGTTACTGGTCTTATTTAACAACAGCATATACTGTTTATACAATGAAATGCAAAATGTGTTCCTTTGCCATCAGATTCCACCATATTTCACCATCATCCTCTTCTGAACCAGATGTTATTGTCTTCAGCACCTAGTCAAGCCAAAATTACAGTCAAAATACTCAAAAACTTGATGAATTTATTACTTTTAATCAACAAGGTCATATTTGATAGATTAATATAAGAGCAGGCATGATCATTACCCTTTTTGTTAGGTGATAGAAAGATAAAAGATATTTGTAAACCCCTAGAAAAATTATTCAAAGTAAAATATGCCAGAACTTCAGTATGTTAGCTCTGTGTGTGCTATTTACTCTATTAGATATTTCAAAATGCATTTCTGAATTTTAAGACTCCTTCCAGTGAATAGTAGAGACCTATTTATCATTGTATGTGGTAAAGCCATTGTTCACATTCGCAGCATTTGTGGAGAATACAGTGACGGCCCCTCAGACTCACTATTGAGTGGAGAAAGCACAGTGGCCACCCTGGTGTACAAACACAAAATCAGGTTGGAAGTATGAAAGTGATAGATTTGGGTCTGGGACTGGAGAATGAAGACATCTGTGAGAGGAAGAGGTTTGTTGATGAAACTGTTTCCACTTGCCCCTAGCGTTAGCTTAATAAAACTCTCAAGTTTTACTTATTTTTCTGCAATTAGACAAGCAACTTGATTTCCATCTGCTTTTATATTTGTAGCATAAATTGAATGTGGTTTTGACAGGCATAGTAAGTAGTCAGGCCTCTCGGCAGAGTGGACTTGCTATTTTTGTCTTCAGTATTCTTTCGCTTAACCTGCCTGTTGCAAAAAAATAAATAAATAAATAAGCAGTACCGCACATAAGTGGGAGCTCAACTCGGCTGGTAGCACACACATCTAGGAAACCATATTTCTTTAAGACATATTTTTCATGTGCTTGAGCAACTTCTTGTATACATTAGACATTTATTTGACGCTCTTTAAAACTTGAAAACATTTCTTGTACCAGCAACCTGTGATAGTCCATTCCAGCCATGTTTCCATGTATCATCTTACTGCTGCTTCCTAAAAAGGAAGTCTTCCCTCCAGCCAGCCCTGTTCCACCTTGTTTCTCATCAGTAGGTTTGGCATTAGTTCAAGTTCTGTCAACACTGTTCCATCAGATAAATAGCTGTTGGTAACATAAAGGATGAAGGTGGTGCGTGCATGCACACCATCCAACACCAATGAGCAGGCTAGCAGCATTCCTGCTGCATATGTCTTAGCCTGCATTTCTGTGCTCCTGCTGGATGTCTGATCTACTATAGCTGTACCTTAGTTTTGGGGGTGACACCTGTCCATGCAAGTATCAGCATCTGTCTAATAACAGTTGAGTCATTTGGATAAGAGTGCATGTCTTCTGGTTTTCATTGACAAAATGGTTAATAAGTTTTTGTGTATGATCTTTAAATAGACATCATTTCAATAAGTTAAAAGCTAAATGAGAATAAAGCAACACATCTGAAATCTGCTGTCATCTATACTATTTCACTAGTTATTAGCAGAACTGCATAATCTTCACCTTTAAAAGACTGAATTTCAGCTCACCTAGCACAACACTGATATTCTAGAAAGTAAGAAATGCCAGACAGAGTACTCCTTATGAGCTTCCTCTGGAAAGAAACCTGGCATTACATATAATGTAGCATTGTTGTTGGATTCAGGAAAGGGCTTTGGAGAAAACCTTATAAAACCTTATAATCATTGTGCTCCAAACTATAATCAAGCAACCACGCTGTTGCTGTGTTATGTGATCACTTTATTTCTGTCTAATCAGAAAAAAAAATTGTGAAATTTTTCCAATCTTTGATTCATCTGCATTGGCTATGGTCTGCATCAGTTCTGCTAGTTCTCCTGGGTACTCAGAGTTTCCAGGCAGATAAACCACCTGAAATACTTGATTCTTCTTTATTCTGCCACTCTGGACCACTGTGAACCTTTAGGAAAGCTCTTAATTTTGGTAACAAAGCATAAGTTAGAGGCAGGTTTAGTGTCTGGATTGGAGAGTGGAACAAAGTCTTGAAATTCTATGCAGTAATTCACTGGCTGAACATGAAAGCAGTGGTTTATCTCAATCACAATTTCTTATTTAATGGAAAGGCACAGACCAGAAAATGCCAGAGAATATCACATATAGTAAAGGAAATGCTGTGTGTAAATTTGAAAAAAGTTATTATGGTCAGTTAAACAATGTGAAATTTTATATCTTTGTTAGTAGAAAACAATATGTCAGTTGTGGGAATGACTTTTCTGGGAATGCCTTATGTTACAAATAGGTATCATACATAAGTTAATCTTATGTTTTGAGATCATTTAACACTATCATTTAAAATTATACTACGCCTTGGGCTCCTCTTCTAAGCTAAACATCCAGCTTTAATCCCTCATGACCCTTTCTTGTCCCTGACCCAGAATAATGCTGGTGCATATGGTATGAATATGTCAGTGGTAAAAGCAGCAAATGTAGTTGAAATCAATTATCCTTTGGGTGTTGCAAACAACAGGGGGAATTAGATTGATAATATCTATTTGTGGTTTTGTGTGCTGTTCTCAGTCAGTAGGAGGTCAGAAAGGGAAAATTATTCTCTGATAAGACAGGTTTCTCGTTTCTTTTTCACTTCATGCTGGGTGGACTGTTTCAGTAAATACAGTGCAACTATGTGGCTAAATAAATAATTTTATATCACTTAACCTTATTTATATAGTTTCATGTATTATATAAATACTAAATGTGTAGACTTCAGATCAAATATATATTTGTTATGTGCTTCTTATCAAAAGAATCCCCAAACCACTAACTTAGAATAAATGTGTGATCACATTGTGGTAGGCCTAGATGAATCCACAAGGCATATCACCTGGGATCTAAAGGAGTCAACCCTGCGGGATAAAACAAGGCTAATTTATATGAAATAAGTATCTTGTAGCCTAGGTTTTAAAATATGAGTATTCGTAATTAAATAGTATTCATTGATAAGCAGTGTTTTAAGCAACAAATTTTGGTATGCAAGTGAACCACAGAGACATGCAGAGCAGCGGGAGCAAATGTCAAGAAAATGTCACTGAGCAAAGTGACTAGGGGTGAGGGGACAAATGTTCATGTATCATTTCTGTGTTAGCAACACCCTTCCAAAACTTATTTCCATAGAAATAACGGTATTCGGCAGAAATCATCCATAGCAGATCATTTTTATGAAATAGGATGCAAAAATAATTTTTTAACTTCTTTTTTGCTTTTTTGACATTTTATTATTATTATTATTATTATTATTATTATCATTTTATGTGTATGAGTGTATTGCCTGCATGTATATGAGTGCACCTGTGTCATGCAGTGCTGCAGAGGTCAGAAGAGGGCTTCGAATTCCTCTGGAACTGGAGTTAAAGACAGTTCGTAGCTGCCATGTGGGTGCTGGGAATCAAACCTGGGTCCTCCAAAAGAGCAGTTGGTGCTCTTAACTGCTGAGCCACTTTATTTTATTTTTTTTTCATGTTTTAGAAGTGATTATTTAGCCACATAGTTCCTTGTATATTTGTAAATAACTTTATTCTTTAGACATGGGTGACATTCTTGAGTGTATTTCTTCCTTTATTTATTTTAGATTATTTTAAACATACAAACATTCTGATAGTGTGCTTTCCTGTTCTCTATTTAAGACAAGCCTACTTCTACTTTCACAAATACTTTCAGGTATATACAGGCTTTAAATATTATACTTTTGCTCTTGGGACTTTTTCATACAGAGTATTAAAACTGGATTTATAACATTAATTACATGTTTTTTTCTGAAGAATTAAGGCAGTAGGAAGGGAAAATAAAGGCATTGGATTAATTTCTATTCATTAAGAAAAAAAGAAACCTTGTTGTTTAGTGTATATTTTTATTTTGCTGCATCCCTTGTTAAAAGGGCATTTATTGTGGCTGTATTTTAAACTTCACATACATAGCGTTCTTATTCTTGAAGTGAGGCAGAAAAAGTATGTATAAAACACTTGAAACTTTCTTTTTGAGGTAGGGTCTCACTATGTTGCCTAGACTGGCCTTGAACTCCTGTCTTCAAATAATCCTTCTGCCTAAGCCTTCAGAGTAGGTAGACTATAGGCATCTAAACATTTTAAATATTGCTTTCTCTGATAAAGCCTATTGTGCCATATTAACTTTAAAAAATTTTATTGAGAATTTCATACTTGCATATAAGGTGTTTTGATCAAATCCATACCTACTCCCTCCCTTTCTACTCCTCCCATCTCTCCCCATTACTTTTTTCTGAGAACTTCATGTACTCTTTCTTTCCTTTTTTTTTTTTTAAATGGGGCTTTTTGTTACTCTAACATTACGCCTCTGAAGAGGTAACCCTAAAATCTTTTAGGGATTAGATGAAAGCTCCAAATACTTTTGACATTTTTGGCCGTTGGAACAGAGTATGTCACTAAGAGGCCCAAGGACATTTTGACTTTTAGCCAAGAAACTGGCTACTTTTCTTTAGGGTCTTTTTACCCTAACTGCCTAGCCAATTCCTACCTCCTATTCTTATCACACCATCCTTTGAAGAGGTTACCCAAATTGCTGACCAAATCGGGATACAGACCACTCTGGCTTCTTTCATACTGAACAGGGATACAGGGTGAGGCAGTTGGGGTACCCCTTCAGTGGGTCTATCTAAAAGACTCCCAAGTGGTATAACTCTTATCTGTAGGGAGAAAAGAAAGCCTTTGACTGGTGACTAAGAGATGTGAAGGAAGAGTAAAGGCAAGAGTAGTTAGCATTGCAAGTTCTAGACAGGGAACCAGAAAAAAATCAGAACAGGGAAAATTTCAAATGTCCATGAGAGTCCATTGGAATTTCTTCATGAGAGCTTCCAAAAGCATCCCTCTATTGGTCGTGGTGGCCCACACCTTTAGTCCCAGCATCAGGAGGCAGGGGCAGGCAGATCTTTGTGAGTTCCAGGCTAGCCTGATCTACATAGCGAGTTCCAGGCCAGCTGGGGCTACAGGGAGACCCTGTCTCAAAAATACCACACACAAAAAAGAGGCAGTAGTGAGCAGAAATAATTTTAATTTAAAATTAAGGAGATTTTGTTAGGGGGCGTCTTAAAAATCTTTACAGGTCTGCCGGGTGTGGTGGTACATGCCTTTAATCCCAGCACTTGGGAGGCAGAGGCAGGCGGGTCTGTGAGGTTAAGGCCAGTCTGGTCTACATAGTGAGTTCCAAGACAGCTGGGGCTACAGGAAGACCCTGTCTCAAAAAGTCCAAAAAAAAAAAAAAATCTTTACAGGTCCATATTTTTTCTGATTAAATTAGATTTCTGAATTAGATTTAGATTGCAAACTTCTGAGATATCTTGGGAACATCTATGCTCTTTGTATTTTTCTTTTGCAAACTCCCTACAGTTTAGAGTTAGAGCCTTATGTCCCTACCATGACTATTTTAGCCATGGTATTTCTGTTGGGCTAATTTAACAACCTGCTAACAGGCTGCCAACAGATTGCTGTAGCCAATCTCGGGTCCTGCCAATTCATTCTGTGTGTGGCTTTTCTTAAACACAAACATGATCATGTGTCAATCCGTTTCATAAAGTTCTTTAATGATGTCTCATTTCCTACTGGATAAAGTCCTTTGCACAAAACACAAGGCCCTGCGTGACCTATACTTTGCCTCCCACACTAATCCCATTACTCACCCTGGGTCCTATACTCCAAACAGTCCAAATTTTTCTACATACAAACCTATTTCACCTGTTGGCCTTTGGTATCATAGCTCCCACTTCTTAGAAGGTTTTCTGTATCTGATGACTATCAATATTCAAGTTGTTTAAGATAGTTTTTCTAAGGTGCCTCTCCTGATGCATCTTCATGACTAGACTGGTAGTTCTTGAACTTTCCTGCACTTCAGTGTTGCTTGGAGCTTCCAAAAGCCAGGGTGTGAGGTCCATGCATCAGTACTTTTTGAAGCTCTAAGCTGAATTGAACTCTGTTTTTTGGGGGGAGGGGCTATTATTTTATTATTTTTATTTTATGTTTCTGCATGAGCACCTGTGTCATGCAATGCCTGCAGAGGACAGAAGAGGGCATCAGATCCCTAGGAACTGGAGTTACAAACTGTTGTTAGCTGCCATGTGGGTGCTGGGATTCCAACCTGAGTCTTCCACAAGAACAGCCAGTCTTCTTAACTGCTGAGCCATCTCTCCAGCCCCAATTCACTGTGTCTTTTGTGGGTGGCAGGGGAGCTGCCTTCCACAGGCACCCCAGTAGCTCAAAATGTCATTTCTCTTGCTCTTGCTGTGGAATCAGAGTAGGGAATTCTGAGGAACAGGCCAGTTAAATCCTGCTCTTCTCAGGGTTTTTTTTTAGATAGATTAAAATTAAAATGGAACTGAAAACTCCTGTCACTTACAGACCTAGTAGCACAAGTTGTTCGTGTTAAGTGATGTGCTGCCAATATGAAAGTATGCCACATGCAGATGTACACAGCCCACATTACTTGGTACCTGTGTTGCTGGATTGTATATTTACTATACTTTGTTATTATTTAGAGTACACTCGTTATACTTGTGGTTTATTGAAGCAGACTGGTACATCTCAGGCTTTGTGCTCTCTTGATAGCATCAAGA
>NW_008331125.1:617535-625453 GCF_000622305.1 Nannospalax galili | reverse complement strand
TAGCCTCTTCTTATCCAAAGCATGCAACTCTTTATTGTCAAGTCAGCTTACTGAGTGTTTCACTTCCTTCTTATTTCAGCCTGAGTAGTCTTCAATATTTCTAGCTCTTTTCTGAATTCATTCAGAAGTTTATCCCTATCTTCCTTCAGCTCTATGATTACCTTGTTTGTGTGTTCTTTAAATTCACTGCATTCTTTTATCATATTCACCATTGTTCTTTTGAGTTCCATGTCCTGCATTGTCTCTAGGGGGTTCTCATTGTTCTCCTCTAGAGGATTACTGGTATTTGGTGGAGATATGTTATTTTGGTATTTCATGTTATTAATTTTTCTCTGTGATTATTACATGTGAATTTCTTTTGTAGTTTCTGATTCTTGTGTGATACTCGGGCCTTCAAGTTTAGTTCTGCTTCTTTTTTTGAACTTTATGTGTCTTTGTAGTTTATTTTGGGTATGAAGAGCTGGTTCGTCTAAGTTTCTGGTTCTCTCTTTTGATTTTATATTGTTGTAGCCGGATTGATTTTTGTCTTCCGGTGTTCCGCGGTGGCCCAATTCCAATGTGGGTCAGAAGTTTTCAGACTTTCTCCTTAGGTCTGGAATCTCCTAAGAATGATTTTGGCCTCAAGAAATTGGGTGTTGGACTGACATGAGATCCTGGCTGTGGGCGTACCACACAGGGATGTAAAGGCAGATGGGGTGGCAAGAAACCACAAGATTTCCCAGGGACTGATTTGAGTAGCTGGGTTGTACTGTATGCAAAGGATCAGGGAGAGGAAAGGTAAGCCTCAGAGCCCCAGAAAGAGGTTGTCAGCCCCAGAAAGAGGCTGGCCGGTTTTGAAGGACTAGGGAAGTAGAGGGAGGTGAGGTCAGGGCCAGGTCCAGAAGCAGTGCTCCTGTGGCCCAAGGAAGGCACTAATTTGGTCTGGGTGAAAAGGTTCAGGAAACAGTATTGTTTCCCCAGGTGTCTGGGGCCCCAAGACTAGGAATGGCGCAGGGCCCAAACTAGGAGTATAGAAGAGCGGGAGGGATGGAAGGGTGAATGTGGCTTAGGGAGTCCTGGCGCGAGAGCTGCGCTCTATAAAGATTTTTTATTAGAACATATTTTAATTCTAGCTTGGAAATTTCTACCAAAAATCCTCCTAGAATTTTGTGTGTAATAATGTTGAATATTCAAATGAATGGGGAAGAACTGATATCTTACTATTTTTTAACATATTGGTTGCAGTCTGATGATAGCACCTTTATTATTAAATATTTTCATGTTTTTTCCATGAGCATACCTTAGCCCTTCATTTGTATAAGTCTTCACTTTCTTTCAGCTGGGTAAAGGTATTTCACTTACTTTAGAAATATATCCCTACATATTTATGCTATTTGGTACACTCCTAAGTGATAATTTTTATTTTAATTTCCAGATGTTTACTGCTAATATCTAGAAAAACAACTGAATTTTGTATATTAACTTTAAATCTTACCACCTTGTTAAGACCACTAAGTCATACAAGTTACTAACTTTTTTGTAGCTTCTTTGAGATTTTTTTGTTTCTCTGCATTTTGATGTTTTTCTTGCCTCATTGCGCTGGCGGGACTTAATAGAAGCCATGGGACACTCTTTGCTTGATTCCCAGTCCAAGAAGGGAATCAGCCTTTCACCATCCAGTTCAGTGCCATCTGTACTGTGACCAGTAGACATCCTTCCTGTAACAAAAGAAGCTTCCTTCTGGTCCTGTTTTGCTAAGAATTTTTATCAAACAAGGTTGCTAAATTTTGTCATATGGTTTTGTACCTATTGAGATGAGTATAGTTTTTCTGGTTTAGTCTTTTGCTGTGGTGCATTATATTGATTGACTTTTCTAATGGTAAATCAGTTTGGATTCCAGAGATAAACCCCACCTTAATAATGTATTATCTCCCCCTTTGTCCCTATGTTGTTGAGTTCATTCGAAAAAATTGTTGAGGATATTTGTAATTTTAAAAAACTACGAGTCTAGCCGGGTGTGGTGGCGCACACCTTTAATCCCAGCACTTGGGAGGCAGAGGCAGGTGGATCCCTGTGAGTTCAAGGCCAGCCTGGTCTACATAGTGAGTTCCAGGACAGCTGGGGCTACAGGGAGACCCGTCTCAAAAAGACCAAAAAAAAAAAACTATGTGTCTATAGTTTTGAGGTGTATTTTCTTATAGTGTCTACATAGAGTTTATAGCAAGGTAATGTTTGTCTCAAATTGAATTAAGACATATTTCTTCCTCTTTTTATAAGTGTTTGCATATAGTTGTTATTTTTTATATAAATAAGCCTAACATTCCTTTTACCTTTGCTTTCTAGTATATTTTTTAACATCTTGGTATCAGTCTGATGCTAGCACATTTATTATTAGACATTTTTATGAGAGATATTTACCTCATGATCATATCTGAGCAAAATCATCTAAATGTTTACCCGTATTTTCTTAAAATTATTATGATATTTCTTTTAATTTTTTAATCTGAAAAGTGATATGAATAAGGCTTGTAGTTAGCAAGGGAAGGAGACGAAGTATCTGTTGTAAATCAGCACTGTAGCTCATGAAAGTTTGAAAGAGCAAAGGAGAAGCAATTAAATCCAAAAGGCAACATAGCTTCCAGATAGAGTAATTCAAACACAACCATCTGTTACTGAGACCATTTATTACACCTGTAGATTAAAGCAGTTTTTCATTTTTAAAAGCCTTTTGAGATATGGTTCGTATGCCATAGAATTCACCCATTTTAAGTTTACAGTTCAGTGGCTTTTAGTGTAATCATGGGTGTTCACACACCACAGTGACTTTTAGAACATTTTCATGATCACAATACATTTCTATGAACTCTAGCTATCACCTATTACAGCCTCAACTTCCAGACCTAGCCAGCCACTAATTGGCTTCCTATCTCTGTAGATTTCTCTGAGTAGAACATGTATTAATTTCTTGTTGCTGTGGCAAAATACCTGACAGGAACAAGTTAAGCTGAGGTTTTATTTTGGCTTACTGTTTCAGAGGTTTTTATTCACAGACATTTGGTCCCATGGGCAAGAACATGGCAGGTGGATGCATGTGGCAGAGGATAGATACTTAATGGCCACCAGGAAGCAGAGAGAGGGAGAATGCTGGAAATCGGCTGCCTTTCCCTTCCCCTTTTATTCCTTGCAGGACCCCAGCCCATAGATGGTACCACTCACATCTCAGGGTACCTGTAGTCCCCCTAGTTTATCCTCTCTAGAAATGCTTTCACAGCCATACCCAGAGGTGTGGCTTACCAGTCTCTTAAGTGGTTCTAAATCCAACCATGACAGGACATGTAGTAGGTACATAACTCTTTATCACTGACTTTTTCCTAGCATATTTTCAAGGTCCATAGATCAAGTACTTCTTTCCATTTTTTTATTTAATTTTTTTACTTTTTGAGAACTTCATACATGAGCACTATATTTACGTCACCCTCCCCCCTCCCCTCCAACTCCTCCCCCTCCCCACCCACTCTCTATCAACTTCTTGACTCTTCCATAATTATTATTGTTACTGTATATACATATCTATATGAGTCCATTTGGTGGTGCTAATGTGTACATGTGTTTATGACTGACCACTTGGGATTGGATAACCTATCAGGAAGTCCTTCCCTGGAGAAAACTGATGCTAACATCCCTCAGCAACCATTAATTACTTTAGCTCTTCATTTAGAAGTGGGGCCTTATGCAATTTCCCCAATCTACATTGGCATATCAGCTGTTGTTGTCATTATGCACTTCTTGTTCAGGCGACCATATTGTGGAGATTTCATGAGTGCAGTTTCCCTGTCCTGTGTAGAAGACACTGTCTAGCAGCAGGTGTCCTGGTCCTCCGTCTCTTACAAATTTACCCCTTCCGTAATGTTCCCTGAGCTTTAGATGTAGGGGTTTCACTGTGGATGTTTCAGTTGCAAATAGTCACCCCATGGTTGCTTATTTGACTGATTGTGGAGACTGATAGTCTCCATCTATTGCAAAAAGGAGCTTCTTTGATGAGCAGTGAGAGCTATATTTATCTGTGAATATAAGGATAGAACATAGTGAGAAATTACACTGCTTTAGGAAAACGGCAGTAGTGGGTTCTCCCAGGGTCTGTGACCGCTCCAACCATGGGTATCTGACTATGTTTACAATACCAGACATGAATTTCCTCTTACTGAGTGGGCCTCAAGTCAAATTAGCCATCTGTTGGTTACCCCCAAAATGAAAGCACCACTTTTGTACCAATAGAGATATTTTGTTCGGCCCATCGTTGATGTGATTCAAAGGCTTTAAACATCTGGGTAGGACCAAGATTTTTCCCCCCTTGGCAGCTTTCATAGCACCTTCCAATAGCATGAGCTCTATTCTTTATGGAGAAGGCTTTCAGGTCAGTTCTAGCTCAATTTCTCCAAGTCCTTTTCTGAAGTCTGAAGTGTGTGATGAAATAGGGACTTCAGGTTCTGGGAGGCAAGCAAGGGTTATGGCAATAGATTGTACTGTTTTTAGAGTCTCTTGGACTATTCTCACCAGCAGCTCAGAGGGGGGTTTCCCTTGCTTGGCACTGGGATTTTTGTCAAATAGCCTTCAATTTTATACAAACATACACATATGTATTATATATGTTTTATTTCTTTTTATTGATTTTTTGCAATTTTCATACAGTATAATTTGTTGGTATTTAGATCCCTTCCCCTGTCCCCACCTCCCCTTATTGCCTCCTACCCAATTTAATGTGCTCTATCATATATGATAAGACCTATAGAGTCTTAATTTGTGTCCCCAAATGTCCATCAGTGTGGGTCCATCCACTGGAGCCTGGTTAACCTATGAAGAGTTCCATCCTTGAAAGAAACTGTCTTTCTTCCTTCCAGCAGCCATCAGTTGACACAGTTTCCTTCCTCTAACACAGTAGGATTAGAGCTTCTTGCCTACTACCTTATGTCTATGCTGGGATTTTGTCTGATTTCAGCTTACATGGGATTTGTGCTTGCTGTCACCATTGCTGTGAGTTCATATGAGTAACTGACCAGCTGACTGGAAAACTATTTCCTTGAGGTCATCTACCACCTCTGGCTCTTACAACTGTTCCACCCCCTCTTCCTCAGTTATCTCTGAGTCAGGAGGCAGAAGTTTGATAAAGGTGTCTTATTCAGGGATAAGTGCTCTGCAGCCTCTTGTTCTCTACATGTTGGCCAGTTGTGGGTCTCTGTATTAACTACCATCTGGTTGCATAAGGAACCTTCTCTGGTGAGAGATGAGAGATGCATTCATTAATCTATGGGTATAATAATAAATCATTAAGGATCAGTTTAATATAATAATTATTTGTAGAAAATTAGTGTTATATTCTCCCCTATGATCTGTGACCTGTTTAGCCTCAAGTTCCTAAGCCTGATATCAATGTCAGGTATGGGCTCCATCCTAGGAAGCAGACTTTAAATCCAATTAAAGAGTGGTTAGTTACTCCCATAATATTTGTGCCACTATTGTATCAGTGGGCATATCATGCCAGGACAGTTGTTATTGTAGTTCACAGGATTCACAGCTGGATAAGGTTGATGATTTTTTTTTTTTCTTCCAGTAGCTGCATGGCACCTTCTAGGACTACAAATGCTAGCCAGTAGAGATGAGTCTCTAAAGTCACCACCAACTTGATTTCTCCTTGTTTGTTCTTTGTAGTGTCTTCAGCAGTAGGGTCTTATCATCTAGTTCTGGTGGGTAACCAAGACCAGGTGCAATGACCAATATTGTTTGAGGGCTTGTAGAACCCCTAGTCAACAGTTACTAGAAAGGGAGTCCATTCTAGAATTGAAGGTTTATTTTGTTATCTTTATATATGTATATTTGAGTATGCTTATAAAATAATATATTTCCCTATGGCTTTTCAGACATCCTTAGTATTATTTATTTGTCCTTCTGTCTCCCCCTTTATTACTCTCCCTCCCTTCTCCCCAGTTAAAGTTCCCCTTCCCTATTTCCTACTCAATAGCATCTGTATCCTACTATCCCCCATGTAGAGCTGCTTCTTCCCCCCTTCCTCCATGTCTCTTTCTACTTTCCTGGCTTCTACAGTTATGTCATGCTAGATACTCACATATAAAGCTTTAGAACTAGGATCCACAAAAGAGAGAACATGTGTTGTTTGTCTTTCTGGGTCTGTATTACCTTACTTAGTATTTTCCAGTTCTATCCATTTATCTTCAGTTTTAATTATTTCATTTTTCTTTATAGCTGAATAGACCTCCACTGTGTATATGCACCACATTTTCATTGTTCATTTATCTATTGAGGAACATTTAGTTGTTTCCAATTCCCAGCTATTGTGAAAAGAGCAGAAATGAACATGGATGAGCAAGTATTTCTGTAGTGGATATAGAGTCCTTTGGGTATGTGCTCAGAAGCAGTGCAGCTATAGTTTGATTATCTGTCAGTTGGGTTGTAAAATAAATTTTAAACACTTTCGATTTATGGATTCTTGATATGTATTTTGGCCTCATAATTATGTGCTACTGAATATATATGTTATACTATATATAACCGATAGTCAAAAAGGATAGTTTAAAAGATAGTTTTTTTTTTTAAAGCATTCTAACACTGTCTTTTCATTTCTCAGTGGGCCATCATCTGTATGAGAAGTCCCTTTTTCAAATACACATTCTTGAGGCTACCGGTCAGATGAGTTAAGTTAGCTAAATAAAAGTTTCAGAACACATGCTGCCATTTCTCAGAAATTGTATGTCTGGAACACAGAGTAGAAGAGCACAGAAGTTTTCTTTCAATCATCTGTACTCTTTCACTGGCATAATTTAAGAAATAATGACAATATCTGAATGCTCTTAGAATACCTAGGAAAGAACATTAAATAGTCTGCTGTCCTATGCAAGTCTTTGCTTTATTATCATTATTTGGCAGTACATACTAAGTGCTACATTACTCTTTCTTCTCTTTAGAAGCATCCTCACAGCTTGGACTTCCTTAACCCAAACCAAGAATTAGCATCATTAATTTCATTTTTTCCACTCTTCAGGCTTATTTCTGAACATCTTAGACACAATATCATTTGAGACCAGGAGACATGAGTGGCTATAGGAAAACAGCATCAAAATACGTTATTTATATTTTGCTGTCTATAAAGCTCATAGAGAAGTCCTTTGTATTTTATTCCATGTTGTCCTAGGTTTCCAAATGAAGAATCTATGGAACAATAATTATGTTTAGTTTCACTCATTTGTGTGCAATTGAAGGAAAATGGTTTCAAAATTTGCTCTAGTACTGCCAAAGATTTTGCTAATCCGTGGTATATATTTCATAAAGATGCTGGATGAGTATTGGGAAAGAAATAAAATCAGTTACTCTATTTCTCAAGGTTGTCTTTTTCTGTTATTTACACTATTATTAATCTGGGTACCTTATCAGCATATTATATGAACTAATTGCTATATGCCTTGAAGACAGTATTCATTAGCAGTGTGTTTCTTGTCTGAAAATAGAGAGACAGCATTTGTAAGGCAAACCTGGAGCTTGGGAAACTGCTAACCCAAAATATTCAATCCAGTCTGCTCAGTGTGTTCATTTTATTTATTGACTAAGCCAAAGATTTCCAAAGAAATTAATTTATTGAGAATGTGTCTGTAATTATCTTCTAATCCAAAATAAGAGGATGAGAAATACTTGACCAAGAAAAAGTATAAGATTGCTTTAGTGACAGTTCTGTTTCTGGGACTTATCAGACAAACTCAAATAATCCTTTGAGTTAAAGGACTGATTAACAATTTCAAAACAGACACAGTTTTGAAATATTTTTTCTTTCCTCTAAAAAGTACATTTTTATAATAATCACATTCAGAGACTTCAGTTGACAAGTCACCCTGATGAGCAATAAATTTCTCTTGTTTCTTTTTTATTAGCATAT
>NW_008331125.1:594794-617373 GCF_000622305.1 Nannospalax galili | reverse complement strand
ACTGATTATATATAATAATGTTTCATTATAACATTTTTATACATTCATACAATGCATTTTTGTCATATCTACCCCATTACCCTCTCCTGTTCTCCTCCTACTCCCACTGATCCCCTTCCTCTTCCCACCCAGTCCCTCTTCCTCATGTCATTACTTATTTATTTAACTTTGATGACCCAGTAAATTTTATTATGGTTGCTTTCAGGGTCCTGGATGAGGAATTATTTACAAGAGCATGTGTTCACTACCACTGGCTATACTACCAAAGAAAATACCTCAGGGGAGGGTAGAATCTCTTGGGTCTCTTTCCACTAGTTATCATTATAGGCCTATAGGTCCCAAGAATGGGAGTGCTAAAGAACATCTCCCCCATGACAGTATATTGACAGGCTCAATCCTGTACAAGTCTTGTGCCCATAAATCTGACTGCTCTGGCATCATGATTAAAACAGTGATGTCATATTCTTAAGTCAACTTTCTACATATTCTTAAGTCAACTCTCTAATTATGCATAAGCATAATTATTTAGGTGGAATTTTTATGGGCATATCCTGCCCATTTAGCAAAACAATAGTAATAACTTCACTATAGGGCCAACCACAACCTTTTGACCAGGTTTACAGTACCAGATGTGGATTCCTCCCGTGACGTGGACTTCAAATCTGATCAGAAAGTGATTGGTTATCCCTATTGCTGACTTGCTGCTGTTGCACCAATGGGCACTTCTTATCTCACCAGTTGGTACTGTAGTACACAGGGTGCAACTTTGGATGACAATTCTTCCCCAGCAGCATGCATAGCACCTTCTGGCACTGTGAAAACTAACCAACAGTGAAAAAGTTTCCATCTCAGTTCCAGCATGATTTCTCTGTCCTACAACCAATTTATGAAGTGTCTTCAGCAATAGGCTATTGTCATATACCTTTGGAGGGCAACTAACAGCCTTGGCAAATGCCTATAGTGTTTTGGGGGCCTCAGAGGCCTCACTGACCAACCATAGGGCAGGAGCCTGTGTGGTACTGGGATTTTCATATAATAGCCTATAGTTTCTGGGAGCAGCTTTACACATCCTTGTAATGTGCTTCCATTTAAATTTCACAGGGTTTTGTTGTTGTTGTGTTTATTTGTTTTAATTGGCTTACCTGTTATCGGGTGTCCTGTCTTTTTCAGTACATCCTTAGTTTTTGTTGATCTTCTCCCTTACCCCTAACCTGGCTTTTAGAACTTCCTGAGAAATAAGCCTAAAAAGGTGCTTGATAGCCACTGTTCTTCAAGGTTCAGCAGCAAGAAAGCTAGCCTATATCATCTCTACACTTCTTCCCCTCCACCTTTTATTTTATTTCCCCTAAACAGAGTCTCACTTTGTTGCCCAGACTGTGGACTCACGCCATCCTGTCGCAATCTCATGAGGTGCTGGGACCACAAGCACACACTACCTCATCTGGTTCTCCATTCTTTCTGCCAGTCCTTTTCCTAAGATAAGTCTCCTTTGAACAGTCACTTTGCTTTTTTAAAACATTTGTTTATTCATTAAAATAGAATTTATAAAGTGCAAGATAGCTTGGGCACTATTCTAGACTCCAAGCATAAGTTGGTGAATAAGAAAAGAGTCTCTTACCCTCAAGAAGCTTACATTTCTGGGACTAGAGAGATGGCTCAGCAGTTAAGAGCACTGGCTGCTCTTGCAAAGGACCTGGGTTCCATTCCCAGTACCCACATAGCAGCAAACAACTATCCATAACTCCAGTTCCAGGGGACCCGATGCCCTCTTCTGACCCCATAAGCATTGCATGACATGGATGTACTTACATACATGCATACTCATACACATAAAATAAAAATAATAAATAAAATACTTTAAAAAGAAGCTCACATTCCTGTGTCTTGCTTTGTTGGCTTCCGCGTGATGAGTGTTCCATCATCATGTACTTTTTGAGCTTCAGCTTTTACTGAAGAGATAGGTTTCCAGTGTAAATCCCTAATCCTTCCAGTGGTAACCATGTCCCTTTTATATTTAAATGAGTTATTGTGCCTAAAGCTCTTAAAAGGCTGCCTGGCATGTTCAGGGTGCAGTATGTGAAAGTGTAAGCCGTAAACAGAGGATGGGAATAGCAAAGCATGTTCTGTTGGTCAACATGCCAGCAAATGCTGTCTGGTCTTTAAGCAAGTTCAGCATTATAATAAACCCCATGGTAAAGCAATTCTACATCTGAACATCCAAGTGTATAAAAAATATAAGCTAAGATTTGATCGATTAAAAAAAGAATTTTCAACATTTTTCCCACTTACATATTTTATTGAAGTAGGATTTAATATACAGAAATATATTTTACTCAAACAACTATGTTACTGAAATGAAAAATACTGAATCTACTTTCTTCTTCTTCAAATGAGATTTAATTATTTGAAGAGTTATAGCTATTAAATGGCTTATAGACATAAAACACAGTGCTTAGTATTCATTGCCAGATAATAATACCTCATATTTATATAACATGAGCACAGTACAAAGTCCTGTCACATGCTTCATTACATTTAGTTCTGTAACAGTCCTGAGAAGTAGATTAAACAAGTATAGTTTCCATTTTGCAAATGAAGAAACCAAGCCATTAATTGTATACAGTATTTAAACAGATTTGAGGAGAGTCAGAACTTTTGTCTAGTATTCTTTCCACTGTAAAACTGCAAAGAGTTGTTTCCTTTAAAAATAAAATAAGCCACAGGCAACATGTCCAGTTAGCTGGGTGCCAGAATCAGCAGACTGAGTGTTCACATGCAATTCACAGCATCACACTTAAATAAACCCAGCAAAGTGACTCCCACTCCACTCCTCCAACCTCAGGTTCCAGAAAGCCCATTTAGATACAGTCACCTTTCAGAGGAAGCAGTTTGGTGACCTTTTCCACCTCCAAGTTTAATTTTCTAGAGCTTTCACTAAACATGGAGACTGGGGAGGAGGGATATATCTGAACTAGAAGCTGAGCCTCAGTGAAAGCACAGTCTAAACTATTATGAGACAGTGGAAGAGCCACAAGCAGCTGAACATGCTGCTTCAAAACAGTCACATATATCTCCCATCTAAATTGCAGTAGCCTGGTAAGTGTGAAAAGATAACTTTACCATGATATTGTTCCATCCTAAAGTAATTAGGAGAAAACCCCAAAATTTGAGACCCCCTTCCTCTTCTTCCCTCCCTCCCTCTGCTCCACCCCCCTTTGCTCTCTACTCTTTTACTAAGGAATGTATCATTCATTGATTAAAAGAATTGTGGACAATAGGAAATTTGGACATTTATCCCCTATTTTATCAACTGCCTCAAGCTAGTGCTATAATAAGAAAATTACCCCTTTAAAAATTCTTTGAAATCAGTTCAAATAATGTAGCAGTCTGGGGTTTTGTAAAAGGCTTACACACACTTGAGCGTTTCTTATACTGTTGAAGGATATAAACCTGGCTGCCCACTGCTTACCAAAGTAAAGTTTCAGTTCTTGATTTAGCACCAAGAGACTTTCATGATCAGATTCTTTTTCCTATTCATCTTATTCACTCATTCTTTAATTTCAAAGAATAATTTCCCCCTCCTCCTCACGTGCACTGGGTTATCCTCGTGCCTTAGTCTTGATGTTTCTTGTACCTGCTGTAGCTAAATCTTCTTTTCAAGGCCCATTCGTGCTGCTGCATTCTCTGGCTTTCCCTCTCCCTCCTCTACATGAATTTCCCAAATGCTCTATTAGAACCTCTCCTGTCATTTGTTCCACCACACAGCAGTGTATGTTTTGTTCCTTGTCCACGGTACAAACTTTTAAAGTCAGGAGCCTTCATTGTTTTCCTTGTACCTCCCCCACCAACCATAACTATTTGCTGTGAGACAGGGTAGAAAAGGAGTAGCCTTTGAAGTCTGACAGCCCTGATTTCACTTCTGTTAGGGCTCTATTACTTATTAGCCCTAGAACCTGGGGCAAGAGAGTTAACCTTTCTCAACCTCTGCTTCTTTCTCTGTGAGAAAGCACACAGGCTTCTTAGAATTGTGTCTCAGACATATCTTTAAAAGTGGTACTGGTGGGGCTGGAGAGATGGCTCAGTGGTTAACACTGACTGCTCTTACAGAGGACCCAGGTTCAAATCCCAGCACCCACATGGCTTTGAACTCCAGCACTCACATGGCGGTTAACAACTGTCCATAACTCCAGTTCCAGGGGATCCGATGCCGTCTTTTGACCTTCACAGGCATTGCACGACATGGGCGCACTCACATACATGCAGGCTGTACAATCACACATAAATTTAAAATAATAAATAAAGTTTTTTTTAAAGTGGTGCTGGTCAGGAAGCAGTTAAGGACTAATTTGAACCAGTTTGTAAACTCATAACTACTTGGAGCAAATTTATTTCATGTATTAATTACAAGAGTAGAGGCTTCCTTTAAGTACTGCTAAAACACACATTCTGTAGTGTTAATTAGCCATAAACAGTTTTCAGAAACTGTTCTTTTCTTTAGTCTTGTACCTGGTTGACTTCATGAAATCTTTTTATCTTAAAGAATTCAGTGTTCTATTTCTGTTTTGTTCTGTTCTGTTTACCTCTTATTGCTGCAACATGGCATATATAACTTGTAGTTTCCACATCCAGAATAACAGAGCAACATGGGTATGTTGTCAAAATGGCTATCAAATTATAAGAATTGTGGGTCAGGCCGGCATGGTTGTGTACCCCTTTAGTCCTAGCACTCAGGAGGCAGAGGCAGGTGGATTTTTGTGAGATTGAGGCCAACCTGGTCTACATAGTGAGTTCCAAGCCAACTGGGGCTACAGAGAGACCCTGTCTCAAAAAAAAAAAAAAAAAAATGGGGGTCACACCATCTAGAGACGTACAGAGAGCTAGAGATCAGAATTCCTTCAAGAAAGGCTCTTCATATCCCTCATTAATTTCAATAATCCTCAGTAATTGTTTCTGTATTATTCTCTGAATCATTAAGAAGGGAGAAACCTGGCAAAATGCTGCTTATCAGATAGAACAAACCCACTACTTAGTAATGATAGAACCAGTTTAATGTGTTTTGTTTGGAACCTATCATCACTAATTTGTTTTCTTTAAAGTACTTAGGAATCGAACCCAAAGCTTGTGCAAGGCAAGGCAAGCTTTCTGCAACTAAACTATATCCTCAACCTTTGACTTTTTGAGATATGGTCTCGCTATGTAGCTGAGGCTAACCTTAAACTAGTTGTTCTCCTGCCTTAGCTTCTCAAATACTGGAAGTATAGGCATCTACTTCCTCACCCAACTTTCTCTAACTTTTAAAATACTAAGATGACTTAAATTAATTTGATTTATTTTTAGTGTAATATTTTGTAATTAATAACCTCAGTTAAGTGTTATTATGGTTATAAATTGTTATCAAAATTACTACTTAAATTATAAACTCGACAAAGCAATCTATTCCTGAACAAAAACATAAGATTTTGCATTTGGATAGAAGTGGAGCTTTAAATAATTCTTAAATTTTTCTTTTTGTTTATTTTTTTATTTTTATTTTATGTGTATGAGTGTTTTGCCTGCATGTATGTAAGGGCATGTATGTTGTGCAGTGTATGCAGAGGCCAGAAGAGGGTGTTGGATACCCTGGAACTGGAGTTAAGGACAGTTGTTAACCACCATGTGGGTTTTGAAAAACATACCCAAGTCCTCTGGGAAAGCATCCATGCTCATAACCGCTGAGCTATCTCTTCAGCCCCAGTTTTAAAATTTTTCTAACATCTTAACAGGAAAAAAAAAGTAAAATTAAGAAAATTCCTAGAAAAAATTTTGAAGAGTTATTTTATTATTTTTATTTAAGTACATCATGTGAGTGTGTGTGAATGTATGCCATGTGTGTGGGAACCTGTAGAGAGTCCATGTCGAATCTCCTGGAGCTGGAATGACAGATTTTTGTGAGCCACACAATGTGGGTGCTAGGAACCAAACTCAGGTCTTCTGGACAAGCAGGACGTTGCTTAATCACTGAACCATTTCTCCAGCCCATTCCTAGAGAATTTTAATTGTAGTAACAATATACTTCATTTCATAAATGATCATATTGTGCTAATGAGATGGCTCGGTGGTAAGAGCACCTGCTGTGAGGACTTGATGCCCCAGCACCCATACAAAAGACAAGTGTGACTGCACATGGCTATATCCCCAGCATTGGGAAGACAGGCTGATACCTAGGCTCACTGGTCAGACAGCCTAGCTGTATCACTTAGCTCCATATCCAGTGAAATACCCTGTTTCTAATAATAATAGAAATAATAATAATACAAAGATCAATAGAGGAAAATTCTTATGTCACACATGAACATGCACATACAACCATACACGTACACAAAGGGAACGGGCAGCAAGATGGCTTTTTGGGTAAAGGTGTTACTGCCAAGCCTGGCAACCTGAGTTCTATATGAAGAACAGAACTGACTCCTGCAAGTTGTCCTGACTTCAACACGTGTATTGTGACACATGCATGCTCATACACATACAAAATAAATAAATAAATGTTTGGCACGATCATTTAACCTCTTGAACCTCATTTTTTTACCATCTGTAAAATTAGCAGATGCCTGAGAACTTCTCTCACTAATATTTCATGTTGGGATTCTGGACATAGTCCTCTTACACAATGTAAAAATCAAGGTGAGGCATTGAATTGGATGTAAACATACAGAACTCTTAAATCTAAGCTCCCACAAGCTACTGTTCTGGTGGAAATACAGTGGAAAATACAGCTGGGGATCAGTGAAGAATTTTGTACTTATTTATTCTAAACTGTATTCCAGTCTGAGAACCTGGATAAATTTAAGGTGTATCATTTATTTTCAGAATCCTGTTAGCTGCACACTTCTCAAATTAGCTAACAGAAAAGCACAGAGGAAAGAAAACATTCTGTTATTCTATTTTAAGAATTATTTTAAGCCCCAAAATAATATAATACAATGAAGTTCAGATAAAGTATAGAGAAAAAAAATTGTCACTTTCATCTGAGACTGAGTTACACTTGATTGGTGCTCAGTGTTCATTAACTTTTCAAGTAGCCCCTAAACTATTTAGCCACTTTTGACTGAATTTTATGAAATGACAGAGGCTTATTGACCACCAGATGGAGCCAGTATTGTTCCATTGTACCATGAAAATACACTGAAAATGAAAACTGGTTAAATAGGGAAAATAGATGGTAGATTTCTTATTATAAATAGTACCACAAAGTTAAACTTTTCAGGTTTTCTCTAGTTTTTGTAAATGTGCATGTGTATAAAAGATACTGCCTCTCATTAAATTATTTCTTTATTATGAATAAAACTTCATTTTGACAAACTCTTTGGATACAGAGGCTGGGTTTTTTCTCATTCACTTTTAAAGCATCATCTAATGTATATTGTAAGCAAAGTAAGGATGTAAACTCTGATCATATGATAAATATTATGTGCTACAATTATGAAAAATGATAGTAAAGAATATGTTGCTTATAAGTTGACATTTAAATGTCACAGACTCTTCCTATTGTGATGAATTTTTGAACGGAGGAAGTGAGGGAGGAAGAAAGGAGGGCAAGACACATTCTGACTGGGATGGGAGGAATGTGTGGTTTACTCCCAAGCAACCCCTTAAGGGAGATGGTGAAGATGATGAGTGGTTGCTGCTCCTGGAGGGATTCTACCCAGCAAGTTTGGTGTTCATGGGCCTTCATCAGGATAACTGCTTAAGTTGGCTCCAGCATCTCCTGTAGCCTCTATTTAACAAGGGTCATAAATCATCTGGTTCCTTGTAACCCAATTTAATTAGTCAACTATCTATTGGAAAAGTTTATACTGAGATCCTAGGACCCTGAAAGACCTATTCCACCCAGAAAAAGCAATAAGGTGACTTCAGACAGTAGGGCAGTCCAAGAGCTTGATCCATCTGTCATTTGTCCCTGCAATGACTATTTATTGAGCACATAATACAGCACAAGGCCTGTGCTAGTCCACAAAGGACCTGTGAATTTACAACTGAGAGTGATTCGCCCAAAGGCAGTTATCATACAGTGCCCTTTGGAGTTACAATGTGTTTTAAAGGTTTGAGTGAAGGGGAGCTATAATTAGGGAGAGTAAGAAAAAGCCATAAGGAGTTCTTTTTGGGTAGAAATTACCTGTGTGACAGGCTGTTCTTTTATTCCTTTGTTGGCCAATGAACCATGTATTTGTGTCTTGAGGGGAGTATAGGTCCCCTTTTTAATATTGGATTTTATTTCATTGGGACATGGTTGTGTTACCTGATGCCTTTTTATGTTCAATTGGAATTTTTAACTTTTCTCTTTCTCTCTTCTGTGCATGGAGAAACAACTAAGCTAATTAAGAGTTTATATTTTAGAGCCAGACTCCATGGGTTTATACTCCTGGGTTTATAACCACTGAGATACATTATTTAATCTCTTACTAGTATCTTAGTTTACAAGTCAGAAAAATGGGATTAATAGTATGCCTTCATCATAGAATTGTAGATATTTTCAAGTGTGACACTTTCTGGATTTAAGTTCTGATAAAGCTAAAAGTTTGATTAAAAAAAAAATACTTGGTCATTTCCAGGCTGTATGGTAAGTATAGCTGTACATTTAGTAACAGTCTAGCCCTTTGTTATTCAGATATGTTTGCCACTATTACTACATGACCTTTATGTAAGTTTGTATTATGGAAATTTTACAAAATTTTCCTTAAAGTACTGTATCTAGAGCCACTTAAAAACATTCACAAGCAGCCTTCTGGCATATACAAGCCATTAAATACATATTTGTTTGTCTGTTTGTTTGGGGTTTTTTTTTTTTAAGAATGAATGACCTTGTTGCTACTTGGAGTTTTTAGCTACTTGACTTTTGGTCCTGAGGCAATAGAGGACAAAATCCTTTAATCTATGAGATGAAGTATGGATGCGTACCATTGGCACATTTGCTAGTTTAGACAAGAAATTCAGGTGAAGCAAAGATTAAGCTTTCTAACCAGCTTGTAAGGGAAGGGTTAAGGACATTGTTTATAACATGCAGAAGCAAAGGTACTTGTGTTGTAGTCTTACTACAATTTGTCACATAAACTAAGAGTTGGAAATTAAGCTTTATTAGTTTTATTTATTTATAAGCTTTATTAGCAGTCTCTCCTGCTACCTCTCATGAGACACTAGCTATATGACTTTACCTACCGAGACCTTAGATTCCTCATCTGTAAGCTAAGAATTTAGATTTGGAAGACCCTTTCCTTACCAGCTAGCTCTGGTACTCAAGTTGGGAAGGCATGGTTCTAGTGATGTTGTATTCTCCTCCTCTCCCCAAGCTGTTCCCTGGATAGTATCTAACTTTGTCTCATAGATAGTAAATATAGTTTTACAATTTTGTTCCAATGCTATGGCACAGGAAATATTTAAATGCTCTAGAATAGTATTATACTCAAAAAATCCAAAATATGGTGCTTACATTATAGTTAGGCTTCATTTCCCAATATTTTCACAAATGTTAAGTTCATTTAGTCTTCACATTTCTTTCAAAGCATGTCTTAGAATACCAGGCACATAGAATGAGTTTTATTTTCTGAGCTTAAGTTTTCATTGAAAGCAGCAGGACAGTGTAAGCCTTTATTCTCTTACAGACCTGACTCATGTTCTGTCATTGCCCTATCTTAATTGTGGGATCCTATCTTTTTTACTTATTTGTAAAATAGATTTATGGATAGCTCCTTCAGGGATATCAAAATCACCTTAGTTTGGTGCCAAACATACAGCAGATCCTTAATATTCTCCTTCTGTTCTTTCTTTAATTCTTATTCAGTGTATATTTCATAGACATTTTGGTTAATGGTAAGTAGTCATTAGTAGAGGGACTCAAATATATTACTATTAATTTTGAATCATTCAGTATACATTGAGATTTATAAGAAACAACAGAGCACTCTGGAAACTGGATGTTTTTAAGTTTTCTTGTGCATTTTATTAGCCAGATTAATGTCATTAAAAACATCCAGTTGTTTATTCAGTTTTGTTTACTCAGGAAGATCCAAACACATGACAATGCTGTACCAACACACTCTCTCTTCTAAAAAATATATGGAAGTGCTAGTTAAGATATGGTCCAATCCTGTTTAAATATTTAGGCAATCGTATATGCTCAAAAGGCAGAAAAGAGGGAGAGACGGAAAGAAGGAAGGTCCTAGATACCAAAAACAACAGGATGTATAGCCAGAACAATAAGTGAGTGAGCTGGTACTAAGGTTACCCAGAGGAATATTGAATCCAGACTAATGCTCTAATAGCTAGAAGTCGGGGTTTTAATCTCACATTTAGAACATGTGGCCTTGGGTTAGAGATGTAGGATCCAGAAAAACTGTACATCAGGACAGGAAGGCCACAAAAAAAGCTTGCAATCTCTCAGAACTATGAAAGGGAGGGAGAAAATGTCTGTCATTTAAAAAAAATTGGGGGGGCTGGAGAGATGGCTCAGCGGTTAAGAGCACTGACTGCTCTTGCAGAGGATCCGGGTCCGATTCCCAGCACCGACATGGCAGCTACAAACCGGGTACACTCACATACATGCAGGCAATACACTATACACATAAAATTAAAATAATAAATAAAATATTTTAAAAGTATTCTTTAAAAAAAAATTCAGGACTCTAAACTTCAGCTGACATGGCTATAAAGTGTAAGTGTACACCCTGTAAAGTGTGTAGAAATGCTAAGTCAAAAGTGGAAAAAATTATCCCTGCCCAATGGAATACCTTGATTATCTTGCAGAATCAGATATAGAACCTCTCCAAAGGAATTCCTATAGAACATGATGAAAATGTAACCTCAACTGAAAATAAACTCACAATAGAAACATTAGAAAACTCTTAGAGAAATGACCACTATAGGCAGGCAGACAAAGTTTTTAAGAATAAAACTCATGAATAATAACTAAGATAATGAAAAAGAATGAATGAATTTGAAAAGCCAAATACAATTTCTGTAAATAAAAAAATAGAGCTATTAAAGGCAGTGACTCAGTAAGTGGTTCAAACACTGATTAGATACAACTACACAGAATTAGTGAACTGAAATAAAAGACTAAGGAAATTAATCAAAGTTTACTGATGAGAAATGAAAACATGAAAAATGAATGCTCTGTTTATTCATAGTCCATCATACTTTATGAGGTGTAAGTGAAAGAAATGAATAGCTTTTTTTGCATAGTTGAGTTTGTGTCAAAAAATGACATTGTATTCAGCTGAATTTTCCACGTAAAATGTTTGAGCTACAATTTCTATTCAGCTTAGGTGTAACCCTCGTAGCCTTAATCCTGATATCATAGATCTGTCTTATTTAGGATCAACAGACCTGGCAGCTCTTCTCAAGATGTTTGTCTATTTTTTTTTGGTTAGAGATAAAAGCAAAAAGAAGGAAAAAATATTCTTGAAACAATTTTTCTATTAGTCTTACAAAATAAAGAACTAGAACAGCCTGTGAGCACACCTTGAGGGTGATATATCTACCTTGACTTGTTTGACCTTAAGGGTTTAGAATTATTAATTGTAGAAAATAAAATGGCATGTCATCAATTTGACTAGGTTTCTATATTGTTCCTAGTATGTTTTCCACATAAAAATTAGTGCCAGCTTTTCTGCTATCACATAGTTTGCTATAATTAATTTTACCATCTTAATTCTTTTTGATTCACTCTTTTTGGGGGGGGGGAGTGGTCTTTTTGAGACAGGCTCTCCCTGTAGCCCCAGCTGTCCTGGAACTCACTATGTAGACCAGGCTGGCCTTGAACTCACAGAGATCTGCCTGCCTCTGCCTCCCAAGTGCTAGGATTAAAGGTGTGCACCACCACACCCGGCCATTTTTATTTTTTATATGTATGAGTATTTTGCCTGCATGTATGTAAGTGCACCTGTATCATGCAATGCCTGCAGAGGCCAGAAGAGGGTGTCAGATCCCCTGGAACTGGACTTATGAATCATTTTAGCAGCGATGTAGGTGCAAAGATCCCAACCCTGGTCCTGGGCAAGAATAGTCAGTGCTCTTAACTGCTGACCCATCTTTCCAGCCCTTTATTATCTTAATTTTTAATTCAAAATTGACTTTCATTTTTAAACTTTTCATTGCCATTGGCAATGGAGTAGAACAAATTACCTAATGAATTTTTCTGCCTATAATTTCTATGAACATTGTTAGCCAAATCTTGTCCTCTTTTTTTTTGTAGGTATAATAAATGAAATTCACTAGCAAACTGATATGACTAAGAGAGAGGCCTATTTGCCGTGAAGCAGTTGTGAATATTAATTTGGACAAGGAAATTGCTTTTATAACAATTATATATTTAAATATTAGATTAGTGGGATACTTGGATTAATATTGATTTTGTTTATAAACATTAGTTTTATTTAAAAAAATCTTTTAAAATTTTAGAATGAAATACCATTTCCATAAGATATGGTCTGTCCCTTTTATTCTATCAAGATATTTAGTAAAGAACCATTAGGTAGTATTTTGATTATTTGTCGGTGTATCAAATCAGCCTATCCTCTATGCAGGCATACAGATAAAAAGAAGCATCAAGTTGCCCTTTGTAAGTACTCTAAAGAACATTTGTTTTTATTTTATAACTGTGTGAGAAAATTATCACAAAATAAAAATCAGCCCAAGCCAAAGTGTAACATGTTTCACTGCTAGAATGGTCCATTCTGGAAATAAGTAAGCAGATTAATGGGACCACCCTTAAAAGATCTCCACTCCCAACCATCTGCTTTTCCTTGACATCAAACTTAGGAATTCATTTTTGTCTCTCAGTTCTTACTAATCCACCTGTAAATAGTCATTGGAACATTTTCTTACCTCTACTGAGTATATTAAGCATATCTTTAAAAACACAAATGAAATTTGAATTTAATGAGTAAAAATCACAATCAAGCACAGAAAGCTCCAGAATGTATTCAAACCCAAAGACAGATACAGCTAAAAATGTAATTCCTGAGCTACCAAAGAATCTGTGGATCTTTTTAGAACATTCTTGAGGAGTAGGGGGGAAACGTTTACAGCTATGTAATGATAGGTTACATACAGCCTGTGATTTACCCATTCAACTCCAAGGCACAGAGCATTCAGTTCTTAACTTTCATTACAAAATTCAGCCAGTTATATTGAAGTCAGAATGGCCTCACTCATGACCAGAGGATTAAAAGCCTAGTTTTTACAGTTTCCCTCTTCAGAGGCCAAAAGCTGCAGTCAAGGTAAGGTTACAGTTCAAGATTTTGTTGGATGATAGTTTATTTAGCAATTGAGGAGTAGATGACATTCTGGAACTCTACAAAGTTCTCAGTCTCTCTGCTGAAAATTGTTCAACTGGAGCTTTACTGAGAATGGATATAGTTAAAGGTGGAATAGACACAAGAAGTATTGGGAACAGTATTCAAGCACTGTGAAAAGACAGTTTTATTAGTTGAGGCTAGAAAGATGGCTCAGCAGTTAACAGCACTGACTACTATTGCAGAGGACCTGGGTTCAGTTCCCAGCATCCACATAGTGGCTAACAACCATCCACAACTCTAGTTCCAAGGGATCCCACATACTCTTCTGACCTCTGTGAGCACTGCAGGCATGTGACACACTTAAAGGCATGCAGGCAAAACACTCATACACATAAAATGAAAATTAATTTATAAAAAATTTACACTGGGCATGGTGACATGTGCCTTTAATCCCAGCCCTCGGAAGGCAGAGGCAATTGGATCTCTGTGAGGTCAAGGGCACCCTGGTTCACATCATGACTTCCAGCCAGGATGTGGCTAGGGAGACCCTGTCAAAAAAAAAAAAAAACCCACAACCAACAAAAATTTTTAAAAAGTTATATTAGTTATTTGATCTGGAGTCATTTAAATAATGATGAAAATCCTATAGTTTTACTCAATTATTCACTTAATGTTTCAAAGTAAAAATGATTTTGTAACCCATCAGTTAAAGATGAAAATCTGTCTTTTAAATGTACTTTCTATTCCCAAAGAAATTACATCAAAGAGATCTGAAATTCATAAGTGAATCTTACTAATTTTTAGATTCCTGCCATTAACACCACTGATTACTTTATACAGCACTTTGGTGAAACTGGTTGTGAATATACTTTTTAAAAGGAAGACTGAATACTGCAATTTTAAGATATTATCAGGGCAGGATGTTCAGTTATATCTAAACTACATGCATACATCTTCATTATTACAACTAGGAAATACAAAGAATATAGTTTAATATAAATACTGAAAGAATAAGCTGACTCATTAAAGTTGCCTTATTTTCCACATAAACTACAATGTGGAAAATACAGGAAAGCTTGTGAAATTAAAATGTACTGTATCTTTGGTAGCTAACAACCATCCATAACTCCAGTTCCAGAGAATCTGATGCTCTCTTCTGTCCTCCACAGGCATTGCACAAAATGGGTGCACTTACACACTTGCAGGCATAACACTCATACAGTGAAATTTTAAAAATTAATAAATAAAAAAATTTACTGTATCTAAAAGTATCCCTGCTGAGAAATTCTCATCACCATTAGAGTATAGGTAGCTTATTGTCCGGCAAAGAGTAATTTTGCCTTTCCCTCCATCAGACTAAAAAATTTCATAATAGGAAAGACTTGTGTAAATATGGAGGAGATACAGATAGATCCCTGTTGAGCAAGAATGCGTAATATCCCTTGAAAACTTATCAAAATTAATCACAGCAGAGCAAAAATATGTATACTTTTAAGTATTTAAAATGTGTGTGTGTGTGTGTGTGTGTGTGTGTGTGTGTGTGTGTGTGTCTTTTTGAAGCAGGGTCTCCCTGTAGCCCCAGCTGGCCTGGAACTCACTATGTAGACCAGACTGGCCTTGAACTCACAGAAATCTGTCTGCCTCTGTCTCCCAAGTGCTGGGACTACAGGCTTGAGCCACCACGCCCAGCTCTTATTTTTTATTTTTATTTTATGTGTATGTGTGTATTGCCTGCATGTAGGTAAGTGCACCTGTGTCGTGCAATACCCGTGGAGGACAGAAGAGGCCATCAGATCCCCTGGAACTGGAGTTACAGACAGTTGTTAGCTGTCATGTGGGTGCTGGGATTCAAGCCCAGATCTTCTGCAAGAATAACCAGTGATCTTAACTGCTGAACCATCTCTCCAGCCCCTTAAGTAATTTTTTTTCAAAGAACTCAGTTGAGAAAACCATTGGGAAAAAAACTTTTGTGACCTTGGAGCAAGGAAAAATTTCTTAGATGATACACAAAAAGTATGTACATGTACACACACACACACACACACACACACACACACACGGATATACATATAAAATTTTAAAAACTGATGAAATGCTTCCTACCAAGATGTAACTTCTCTGTGAAAACTGAATTCAGGAAATGCAGGGATAAATGGCAGACTGAGACCATGTGCAGAAGCTGTATCTGACACATTAATAAGACAAAGGCAGGGGGTTGGAGAGAAAGCTCAGGGGTTCAATTCCTAGCACCCAAATGGCAGCTAACAACCAGCTGTTAACTCCAGTTCCAAGGGATTTGATGCCCTCTTCTGGACTTTGCAAGCACTGCATGCACATGGTATGCTTACATACATGCAGGAAGATACTCATTCACATAAAATAATAAAAATATTTTGGGACTGGAGAGATGGCCCAGTGGTTAAGAGCACTGGCTACTCTAGAAGAGGACCTAGTTTACATTCCCAGCATCCACATGGCGGCTAACAACTCTCCATAACTCCAGTTCCAGGGGATCTGATGCCTTCTTCTGACCTCCATGGGCATTGTATGATGTGGGTGCACTTACATACATGCAAGTAAAACATTCATATACATAAACAAAATAAGAAAAATCATTAAAAAGACAAAAAAATGAACAAGCAGTTCAAAAGAAGATATATAAATGGCCAATAAGGCCTGTAATAATGTTTAATATCAGTTGTCACCATGAAAAAGAGAGTTGGAACCATAAGTTGGAACCACTAGGATGACTGATGAGGAATTCCTATCACCATTAGAGTGTAGGTAGCTTATCCACTCCAAATCCAGGTATAGTTGGGAAGCAGAGCAGTTCAAACTCTCCTGCATTGCTGGTAATAGGAATAGAGGTGCACCTTCTTCATAAAACAATGTGACAGTCAAATATAAAATGAGCATGCATTTATCAAATGATCCAGGAGGCCCATCTGAAGCTCTTACCTTAAAAAAAAAATCAAAGTATGAGTCACAATAAGACTTGTGAGTGTTCATTGAAAATATATGTAGCAACCCAAACTGGAAGCTATGTAATACTATTCAGTTATGTGAAGGATTACCCAACAACATGGATGTATTTGATAAATAAAAGAAACTAGATATAAGAGACTACATATACAATGATTGCATGTGTGTGAGTGTCTAGAAATGGCATAACTGTGGTAACAGAAAGGTCATTGGTGCCTCATGAGGGCAATTGACTATAAGAGACATTCAGATAGATTTTTAAGAATACAGAGCTGTTGTATATCTTGGTTGTGTTAAAAATTATATATTACACACAATACCAACATGTATTATATACACCATTTGAATTTCACTGTATATAAAGTATCCTCAGTAGAATTACTTTAAAATTTTTGTCATAGATTCCAAGATGAGGTTATTTTCTAAATTATGTGAAGACTTTTTAATAGCATAGCTATAGAACCTCCATGCTTAAATTTACCTATCATTGGCTTTTTAAAATTGAATCCGATGACTCAGCAGTTAAGAGCACTGCACCACGTGGCAGCTGTCAACCATTCATAACTCCTGCTCAGGGGAATCCAGCACTCTCTTCTGACCTCCATGGACATTGCACAGCACAGGTGCACTTACATATATGCAGGCAATACACTCATATGCATAAAGTAAAAATAATAAGGCACCTTAAAAGTAAATAAAAATAAAACTGATTCGTAAGTCTTCTTTGGTGCAGAATTTAAAATACGTTTACTAAAGCGAGGTATGATGAATAACGTAGCCCTTGGAGAAGTTGAAGCAGGAGGATCTCAACTTAGAGGGCAGTTTGGGCTACATAGTAAGACTT
This sequence comes from Nannospalax galili, assembly GCF_000622305.1. NCBI lineage: Eukaryota > Metazoa > Chordata > Mammalia > Rodentia > Spalacidae > Nannospalax > Nannospalax galili. Next base: position 600,273 of record NW_008331125.1, on the reverse strand, counting down.
CGTTGTCATGTTCTTCTCCCCTACAACCACCCCCCATCCTGTCACCCCCTACACACACAGGGAAAAGAAAAGTAAGAAAAGTCTATTCCCTACATGTTCCTTCAAAGTGTAAACAAGGGATTGGTCCTTGCTAAAGGAAGTCAGACATAAAGGAATGAGTGTGAATGTCATTAAAACATGCATAGTTGAATCTATTTTCAAAGTTCTTAGCTTGACTTACTTGGGGCAGAGGTAACTCAATATACCTGTTATTAGTATTTCCATTTATTTTGAAATTCCCACCGCAAATAAAGGTTATCAGCCACTTGTAACTGAAAAATCGAAGTAAAGAACTTGTCTTTTGTATTTATTTTAACTATTAAGCATTAGCTAGTCTTAAGACTATTAATTAGAATTAGAATTTTACATAAAATTTTACAAAATTCTGCTATCAGAAAGTGGCCCAAGAGAAATATAATTGACTCCCTGAATGTGATGGAGCAGGAGATCCCAGGTGCATGTCAAATTCTCCTTTAACAGTCAGTGTAAGATGGAGGACCAAACTGGTCTACTACCTTTTTATTTTCCCCTTCTCCAGTTTCATTATTCTTTCTTTTACTTTTTCATTATTTATCAACATGTAGCCCTTGCCAAGCTCTGCTCTAAGTGCTGGGGAATATGACTTTTCCTCCTCAAGGATTTAATGACTCCTGGTGGGAAAAGAAGAGTAAACAAGAACTTACCATGAAGTGTGATAAGTGCTGAGGGGCACTCTGGAAACTAGATGCCTGGAAACTAGGCATCTAGACCTGACTCAGCAACTGGAATCAGAAAAGGCTCCTGAACAAAGTACCACCCAAGCCAAGACCTAAAGCAGGAATTAAGCAACGAAAACTAATTGGAGAATGGAGAGATGTAATGTGTTTAGTATTCCTTAAAGAATGAGTAACAAAAGGAAGGGAGTTGAAAGAGCAGAATGAGTTTGAAGAATAGAAACCGAATGGAAGCACTTGGAGATGGATAAGAACAAGAATTGTGAGAGGGGAGGCTAGAAAGGAATGCATTAGGGCTGGGGTGTAGCTCATTGTCAAAGTGCATTCTTGCATGTATGAGGCCCTGGGTTTGATTCCCCAGGACAAGAAAAAAAGTAAAGGCATTAACTGCCTCATATAGAGATCCTAACACATATTAAAAGTTCTGATCTTTATCCCAGGACTGTGCAAATCCAACTGTTAGAGGATAAGAAGAGGACTAAGAATTTTCTGTATATGCCAAATAAGATAATAGTCTCTCTTCACAAGTGGTTACTAAGCATATGAACCTCAAACATTACTTGTTTGTTTTGTTTATTCATTGCTATGCTGAATGTATAGATTTGTCATCTGAAAAATGATTTTTTTTGTCTACTTCTGCTGTCTTAATTTAGTAGATGTATTTACTTTCTGTGGTACTGTCAAGATGAAGTTGGTTGATTGTAACTGGGGAACAAAAGTGGTAGTAATTAGAATATCAACCACTATTTGAAATATTTTGTCTTCTAAGTTAGGAAACAGTATAAAATGGTATTGCTGAATTTTGGAAAAATCTAAAGTATTTTAAAAGTGAGAGGTGACTTCACAGTCAACCTAAGTAAGTACAAGTAAGGAAAACAAAATAGTATAGTATAGGAAAAAAAATCATTTATAAAATTGTTTAACAAGTAAGTGTCTATTGATTTGTAATTGTAGATTTTGGTGGATCTTATTGGTGATATTTTGAAATTAATGGATAAAAATCAAATAGTTCAACCCTATTTTGAACTTCCTGTTTGGTGACATGAGTGTGTACATTACCATGAATCCACAGACCTTTGTATGACTTGCTCTTAATACATTCTACTGTTCTTTAGAAGAAGAAGCTGCCCCTGATGGTGCTGTTGCAGAATACAGACGAGAAAAGCAAAAATATGAAGCTTTGAGGAAGCAACAGCCAAAGAAAGGAACTTCCCGAGAAGATCAGGTAACTTCCAAACCAAGATCTCTATATAGTTCATTGCCTTTTTACTGTCTTCCAATGTTGCTCTAGGTAGAGCCTAATTTGACTGCATATCCAGGGGAAGCACTCTCTTAAAAAGAAAAAGAACATGTACAGGGTAGGGTTCAGTGACCTTGACCACTCACTCACAAGGGTCCAGTTTTTCAAGTTCTTTCCAGACATTTAGGTGAAAAAGCCTGAAACTTTCAAGTTTCAACCTGGCATTCCTACGTCAAGCACAGGAGCTTCATAAAGCCACATGTCCTCAGAAAGTCAGAGAGGTGACTATTATGATCCAGAGCCACAGAGCCTACAAATAACAAGAGGATATCTTCCAGCCCAGTGCGAAGTTGCACACTACCATGGAATAAGGCGTTTGGGCCACTAGTTGATTTTCTGCTGTAATAAGACCCTGTTTATTGCAAGAAATTTCTCATTCTTTTAAGTAGTCCAGTAAAAGAAGTATCAGAATGAAAAGAGATAGATATAATTGACCAGCTTGCCAGGCGGTACTTGACATTTGATAAAACCAATCTGTCAGTAGAAAGTGTTGATTAAATTAGTCCAATCAGAAACTGTCTTATGAATGACATCAGTTACTGGTAAGGAAGGATGAAAATAGGGCAAGTTCAACAAGAAATATTCAAAAGATATGCCACATCAAGTGAAATTAAATAACAGTGCATTATTAACTTGTTCTTTTGGAATCACAAACTTTCTATGAAGTAACTACATAGAAACATTGCTGATCCACAGATGCTGAGGATCACTCTTATTTATCCGTTTCTTTTTTTTTTTTTTTCTCCTCCTTGAAGCAGTAATTGCTAAGAACCCAACCACTATTATTTAGTGGTCAACAAGTAGATAGATTTCTCTCCTGTCTGAGCTATCAGGAAAAGAGCCAGTTAAATAAGTAATACCAGCCAAAAGGAGTAAGCATTGTGAAAGGACAGGTACAGGGGATTATGTAAATGTGTAACAGTAGGATCTAAGTGTGTCAGAAGAATCTGGGAAGGTCTCTCTGAGACATGATCTGTCTGAGCTTTGCAGATTGCCTGGGAGATATCCAGGTAGAGTAGAGACAGGATGTGGTGAAACAGAAGGAGCAGTGTATGAGAAGTCTTTGCCCTCTTTTCAAAGAGTAAAAATGCTAAGTATGACTGTAATCTAACCAAAGGAGGGAAAAACTGGGACTGAAAGGGTAAGCAGGAGTCCATTCATTAAAGGTGGTTTTTGAACCACCTTGGTCCTTAAGGATTTAGATTTACCATAACGGCAATGGGGAATCATTGACAGTGGGATGTAACATGATCTCAGTGGCACTTTGGGATCTCTCCAACTTGGCAGCCATGTGAAGAGTGGACTAGACCCAGTGTAGCATTGCAGGCACAAAGGTCAATTAGAAGGCTTTTGATTATAGACACATTTGAACAGTCTGCCAGGGCAGGTACCTTCAGAATAACTCTCCCATGTGAGAATTCTGTAACTGAACTAAAGAACCATGCTGTAAGTGGTTGGCCATTGATTCTTTCAGCAAAAGCCAGCAGACTGAGCAATGCCCCAGCAGATGCCGACCAGAAATGCCTCCATTCAGATGCTATCTTCACCCTATTATGTGCGCTAGCATTTGGAGATATTTTCTGCCCTGTGTCTCCTCGTACTTTAGGCTGTACCTAGACAAAGTCTGATCTTAAACACAGGAGAAGCCAAGAATGAACAAAAGGATGAGTTTATTTTTGTTTTTGCTTACAATTCCTGGACAAAAGTCAATAGTATTTTCTTAATATTTTCTTTTTATTTTATGTGTATGCATGTATTGCCTGCATGTGTGTGAGTGCACCCATGGCATGAAATACCTGAGGAGACCAAAAGAGACCATTGGATCCCCTGAAACTAGACTTATGGACAGTTGTTAGTTGTCATGTGGGTGCTGGGATTTGAACCCAGATCTTGCACAAGAACAGCTAGTGTTCTTAACTGCCGAGCCATCTCTCCAGCCCCCCAGTAGCATGTTTTTTAAAAACTATTTTTATGGGCTGGCGAGATGGCTCAGTGGTTAAGAACACTGGCTATTCTTGCAGAAGACCCGGGTTCAAATCCCAGCACCCACATGGCAGCTAACAACTGTCCATAACTCCAATTCCAGGGGATCTGATAGCCTCTTCTGTCCTCGGCAGGCATTGCATGACATGGGTGCACGTACCTTACCTACATTCAAGCAATACACAAATACACATAAAATAAAATTAATAAATAAATATATATATATATTTTGTCTTTTTGAGACAGGGTCTCCCTGTAGCCCCAGCTGTCCTGGAACTCACTATGTAGACCAGGCTGGCCTTGAACTCACAGAGATCCACCTGCCTCTGCCTCAGGAGTGCTGGGATTAAAGGTGTGCACCACCATGCCCAGCAAAAATTTTTATGGGGCTGAAGAGATGGCTCAGTGGTTAAGAATACTGGCTGTTCTTGCAGAAGACCTGGGTTCACATCCCAGCACCTACATGGCAGCTAACAACTGTCTGTAACTCCAGTTCCAGGGGATCCCAGCCTCTTCTGTCCTATGCGGGCATTGGACATGGGTGCACTTACCTACATGCAGGCAATACACACACATAAAATTTAAAAAGTAAAAAATTTTAAAAATATGTTTTTATTAGCCAGGCATGGTGGCACATGCCTTTGATCCGAGCACTCAGGAGGCAGAGGCAGGTGGATCTCTGTGAGTTCAAGGCCAGCCTGGTCTACATAGTGAATTCCAGGACAGCTGGGGCTACAGGGAGACCCTGTCTCAAACCGCCCCCCAAAATAATTTATTGATTCTTTGAGAATTTCATACAATGTGTTTTAATTATGTTCAGACTCTCTCTCCTCATCTCTTGCCAGTAGCATCTTAATATCCTTTAAAAAACCATCTGTTTTGCCACTTTAACCTCCAGGAGAAAAATCCAGATCTAGAGTAATTTTCTAGGAAATTTTAAAGTTTCGTTCCATTAAAGCATTCTTTGTTTTTATTGTCCTCAAAAATGTTTTATGTCCTCGAAAATATGCATTTCCAAGTGTACAGAGTTCACCATTAAAAACTGATAGCATTGGGACTGGAGAAATGTCTCAGTGGTTAAGAGCTCTGACTGCTCTTGAAGAGGACCTGGGTTGAATTACCAGCACCCACGTGACAGCTAACAGTCATCCGTAACTCTAGTTCCAGGGGATCTGACGCCTTTTTCTAACTTCCAAGGGCATTGCATGCATGGGTGCACTCACATACATGCAGGCAATACACTCATATACACAAAATAAAAATAATAAATAAAAGTTTTTTTTTGTTTTTTTTTTTTGTCTTCTTGAAACAGGGTCTCCCTGTAGCACAACTGACCTGGAACTCACTATGTAGACCAGGCTGGCCTCAAACTCAAAAAGATCTACCTACCTCTGTCTCCCCAATGCTGGGATTAAAGGCATGCGATTCATAGGGCTTGTCCATG
>NW_008331125.1:587349-594295 GCF_000622305.1 Nannospalax galili | reverse complement strand
ACAATGCCAGACAGGCAATACCTTCTTTTGAGTTGTTGGCCAGGGTGGCCAAAGGGACTCCCAGATGGTAACCCAGCATAAAACTGGGAAAATGAAAAGCAGACCCCAATCTTATCTAAAGGAATATTGACAACTGATTACTGCTAGTTGAGGAACAGCTGACCTTCCTAAAATAAAGACCTCTAGATAGGCTGACTAGATTCATCAGATGGACAAGTAGTGGGGAATCGCTGTGGTGCCAACAACACAGTGGACAGTAGCAGGGATATCAGAGTATAAGGGCTCTAGTGTGGGAGGGGAGGCTATGGGAGGGTGCCATTTGGGAAGTGCGTGTGTAGTTGAATAAGATGGTTTGGGATGTTTTGTTTGATAGACACATACACACACACACACACACACACACACACACACAAATCAACAATTTTTTTTAAATGTATTATATTTGAGGAGGAAGTATGGAAATTTATATCATGTTAGTTAGTAGAGGTGATAAACACTACCATTGAAATCTGCCCAATGACTTTATAGACATACACAGACACCAAGGATCCAAGTGCAACCAATTATGAATAGTAATAATCAGATACAGATTAGAGATTCATGCACCAACATCTCACTCTTAGTAGCAAAAACAATGAGTCTTTCTGCAAGGAACAATATATTCTAAAATGAAATGGAGATCTTTTTTAAAGGTTAAAAACTCATTCAATTTTATGTCTTACAGGGCTTATACTGAGTTCAATATTGCATAACTGTATTAATTCAACTGTGAACCTAGAAACTTACAGCCATTTGTGAAAGAGACGTTCTCTTGCTCTGGAGTGTGTTACTGAATATGTTAAAGCTGTAATGAAATGCTTCTAATCATGTAGTTATTAAAAAAAAATTTAAATCACAAAAAAATTGATAGGGCTTAGTTTTAGGATGTAGATCAGTTAGATAGGCAGTTAGAAATGACATACTCATGTAAATGTACACAAAAACATGCATACACAGTCTTCAATGGTAACCACTAAAAATGCTGAAGACTCTTCTGAATGATAGTGTAATAATTTCTATTTTGCTTCTCAGTTTTCCAGACTTTCTACAGTAACCATTTTTCTTATAATAAATACTGTAAAAGTTTATAAACAATAGTTTTTAATGAGTAAGTTTTAAAAACAAGGAATGTTTTATCTGTTAAAATTATTTGAAGGTGTTAATTCTATAGTATCTACTCTAGTATCTTGAAGCCAATGAAATCTTCAAGTTAGCCCTCAGGATGCCCACAATGACATCCTCTTGGAATTTATACATTTGACCCAAATTTGTCTCATGAAGCAACTCTAATAATGTATTTTCAGTTCTTGCCCATGTGGGCAAGAATTTTGTAGAATGTAGTAGAAATATACTTTCCACTTCCATTTTACAGCAATAACTGCCTTTGTTCCCTACAGGTATTTTGATACCTCTTGCTTATTGAGCTCAAATTAGACTGTCATATACTTAAAGTTTTTATGAACTGTAATCTTAATGATATCCTCTAGTTAAATTATGGAGCCTAAGTATTTCTTGTGACTCCTTATGCCTATTATTCACATGTTGGACTATCATTCACACATCTCTTCCCTTACGAAGTCTGAGGAATTTAGTATTGAATTCAAATTACCCAAATCATTTTTAGGCCTTTGATTTTTAATGCAGGTAGTACTTGATCCCTCTTCACTAGGAAGTGCTCTTTAAAAACTGTGGACTAGAAAACCTTTTTTCCTAGCCCATGTTTTTTCCTCAAATTCTAGAACAGGCTATAACCAAGAGAAGATACTATTATACAATTGTAGCCATTTGTTGCTACTGGACTACAAAGGATATGAGAGAGAAATTAGAATCCAGGGTAATGCTCCTTTTACATACTCATTATGATCTTCATAGCCTGCTTTCTCTACTAATACTTTGCAGTGGGTATGTTTCTCACACCCATACAATGTCATGCTTACTCCTTTTTACCAAATTTATCTACTTCTTTTTGATAGACATTTAACATGCTTCCAATGATATGAATATTGCTATGTAAACCATTTTCTGTGTTTGAGATTAACTTCCTAGAGTATATTCCCAGGATGGGAGTACTAAATTAGAGGGAATGATCACTTTAAAGATTTTTACATGTGTATGGTATTCGTAAAATATTCTTTAATTTACCCATCTTGCCACAGTTGATGGGCCATCCATCCTGCCTCCCCAATGCAGATGCTTTTACACCTTGGAAATCTGTTAAATGAAGAATACCATTTGGTTTGAGTATTTGTATTTGATTCCATATGCTCTACTGAATTTCCTAACTGCTTGGTAAACATTAAAATTTTAACTATTCATCAGATGTGGTGGTGCATGCCTTTAATCCCTGCATACTGCATACGAGAGACAGAAGCAGGCAGATTTCTGTGAGATCAAGTCAGCCTAGCCTACATAGCAAGTTCCAGGCCAGCTAGTGAGCGATACAAGGAGATCCTGTCTCAAAAAAAAAAAAAATTAACTATTAATAAACATGTATTTTTTAAAAGTTAGAGTGTCTGCTACATGAGCAAATTAAGTCTTAGAATCAGAAAATGATGAAGTATCTCTGAGGAATGACATCAGTGTAGATCAAACAGGATGGTGTCAGCATTGGCTAATGTCATCTGAAAGCAGTTTTGTGACTTTCTTTTTAAAAAAAAAAAGACAAACATTTATCTCAGTGTTTTACATCCAAGTAAGATATTTTCTTTTCTACCAAATCCAAGTGTCTGGCTTAGAATTATACTTATCCTTATCAGAAAGCTTAGCAATCTAATTGTTATTTCAGACTCTTGCGCTGCTGAACCAGTTTAAGTCTAAACTCACTCAAGCTATTACGGAAACTCCTGAAAATGACCTTTCTGAAGCAGAAGTGGAAGATGATGAAGGATGGTAAGGCCTTTGATTGTTCTGTATTAACCCAAACAAGCAGGCCCAGAGCAGAGACATGCGGGATACCCCATTCTGCCTTTTTCTTTCAAACTTTACCATCATTACTAGGGTCTCCTCTCCCTTTTAATTAATTTCAACGATAAAGTTTAATTAATTCGCTAATTAAAATTTTGATTAATGCCAATATTTTGCTGGCCAGTGGAAAATATTAAAAAGGATTTGATACCTTAATAATTTCTAAAATCGTTTAAAAAAGAGAGAAAACTCATGTTAAAGAGCTAACAAAGAACCTTAAAAGAATGATTTTTTTTATATACTTTCCCGCAAGCATTTTAGAATTCAGCCATCTATTTTAGTAATATATTTCCTACCAACTCCTTCAAGGTAATCTACAGGATCCTAGGAACACATACATAGTCAGTTTTATTTTATCTTTAGATACTTTTCAACTTTCTTTTGTTTTATTTATTTATTTATTTATTTTGCTTTTCAACTTTTAAAGAAATTAATGACATATATGTCCTGTGCTTAGAATTTTATCCTATGCCAGGAGGAAAGAAAAAAAGAAAAAGAATAAGAACTGTGTTTTCCCTTATCACACCCCTCTGTCCTCAACTTGACTTCACATGCAGTATATTAGGTCTCCCCACACCTAACTGCCTCCACCTCCCACAACACCCTGGCTCAGGCACATTGAAACAGGCCAGCCAGTGCAGCACCCCCGACGCATGACTCACCCTCTGGAGCCTCTGAACTGTCACGTGTGTCATTACTCCAACCCAGAATCATGGCCCCAAGCTCTCTGCCAACAGCATCTCCCCTATTTCAAAACTGTTCAACACTCCCATCCTCCAGGAAACCAGTCAGCAAGATTTGTGGAGCACTCACAGATCTAGAGGGTGGAGGAAGAAGGGCTGGGACAGGCATTGAAAAAGACATAAGAACACTCATTAAGAGAAAACATTTAATCAAGGAAGACTCTGCAACTGTATGTAACTTTAACCAAGAGGGAATGAAGCCTACCTACCCCAGGACCCTGAAAATAACTGTATATTTATCAATTAATTTATAGTTTCTGTATGATCTAGGTTATAAAAATCCTTATCTCTTGTAACCAGTTTCTATTACTTATATAGTTGTTTGTACCTAAATTTGAAGTTGCTTGAAGGCAGAGAGGCTGGTTCCTCCTGTAGTTGTGTGCCAGGCAGAGGCTCCATGAGTGTTGATTGACCCATGGAGACAAATGCACAGGCACAGTGCATAGAACATTCTTTTAAATGACTGGGCAGGTTTAGTTTTATCTTGAATCTCTGAGTGTCTCAAAATATTTTTCAAATGTTTTGGGGTCAGCTAACACACACACACGCACGCACGCACGTGCACGCATTTTGCCAAGTTCTTTTCCTCTTATTTTTGAATATATGCATTTTTTGAGGAAATATGACCCATGTGTTTCTGATTCATTTACACTTAACTCATCAAGATGGTGTTTTGTAAGAACAGTTTGAGGCCCAGTAAGGTCTTTAACCTTTTTATAAGCCATTTAAGCATTTTTTTATTGAACAGGAAAGTCACCAACAAATTCAAACCCCAGAAGTTTCATTTGAAATTCATAACTCACAGAATTCAAGTTTGCTTTCAACTTGGCAAGATCATTTAACTTCCCATGATCTTCCTACCTTGGTTCAGTATTCCTTGGCTCTGAATTCTTCATTACCTTCAGATATCAATTGTGTGTTTTCAAAAGTATCATTCTTATTTTTTAAAGGGATCTGACCATATGGTCAGTATTCTAGCTAACTTCCTCAGTGGGAAGTTAAACAAATGGGAAAACTTCATTAGATGGGGAGGAGAAAAAATCAGTAGGCAATGATGTTGGCTGATTCTCCATATGAAGAAAAAAAATGTGGTAAAGGAAAAAAGAAAAAGATGCGGTAAAGGAAGGGGAAATGAGTTGAAAAATCATCAGCGGGTCTTCAGAGAGCTTATTTCTTGTCACCTCCTAAGCAGAAAGTCAAGTCTATATACTATGCACCTCCAGCATATTTTTGGTATTTGTTTAATACAGCATCTAACAAAAATACATGTTGTAATCAAGGCACTATGCAGAATCCTATAGAATGCACAGTGTCCTAGGTAATGCACTACAGACCACTAAAATGTTGCACCTTTATAAGAACTGCATCATTTCTTGTTACAGATCAGCCAATTCAGTTTCACCAAATCTCTGAAGATTTAGATCCTCTCTTGTAAAATTGTGTTCTACTAAGGAGAGAAGTCTCATATTCAAAATGAGTTATAGCAAATATTATGAGTGCATGGCATGTGCATGTGTCCTTCACATAAATTGCATGGTTCCCAGACTGTTTGGGGGTCATGGTTGCAGCTTTTCTAAGAAGTGAAGGTCAGCCAGTATGCTGTGCCACACTGTCAGAGTCTGTTAGCTGAGATAAAATGATTGCTTCTACGACATTTGTATGTGTCCACATGAGTGGCCACACATTGAGGGATCATTTTCAGTTTCTGTCAAGATAGAAACCATTACCAATTTGTTATGTTTTCTTTTACTTGGCAAACTGTCCTATTCACATTTTTGGCCAAGCTCCTGTATTGGCATGATATACAACAGACATTTGGGTGCCATTCAGCAGCATTCTATTTTTCATACAAAAAAAAAAAAAGCAAGAGGAGGGAAAGAAAGAAAAGAAATATGATTCTATTGTAAACAGTGTGTATTGTGTTTGGTAATTATTACCAGATTTCTCTAACAAGACACTTAAAGAAGTGCTATTAGTAGATTAAGCTGAAATGCATGGTAGAAATTTCTCACTTTACTAGGATTCTTCTTGTATTCAGATATCTGTTGCCAATGTTTGGTGGCAGTAATGGCACCAGATTCAAGTTTAGCAGGTAGAGAAGTCTCTTCTTTGTCACTGTATTTCTTACTGCCACAGTATCAGACACACACAGTTCTAGGACCCTTCTTCAAGCATGGATCTCATAAAATAGATTAGACACATGGCAGGAGACATCAGCCAGAGGATTCATATGGCCATATGGATGAAGTTCATATGCCAGTTTGGGTTTGATTAGATAAAGCTTGATTAGCTTTAAACAAGGTTAGAGAGAGCTGTAGCTAACAAGGCAGTGGAGAGACATTTTTGAAAAAGAAAGAAAAGAGCCACCTGTTCCTTCAACAAAAAAGTTAAATCTGTGAAAGCTGACTGAAATCTTGGGAACATTCACTGTGCACTAGCAGGTTCTCATGAAAATGGCTTTCCAGATTGCTAGATCTGGGATAGTCCTAAAACTTTACAACAAAGATACATGATAAAATGACAATTAATCTGATGGTCTGTCTGTCTTCTTTCTTTTTTTTCACCTCTCTCCTATACCACTTTCCTCTTTAGTAGGTACAACAATATTATACAATTTTGAAAAACCCTAACTTTGCATGATTGCTTCAAATAATTTTATTTATTATTTTATTTTATGTGTTTGAGTGTTATGCCTGCATGTAGGTAGGGGTACCCATGTCGTGCAGTGCCCGTAGAGGTCTGAAGAGGGCATCAGATCCCTTGGAACCAGAGTCACAGATGGTTATTAGCCACCATGGGAGTGCTGGGAATCAAACCTGGGTCCTCTGCAAGAGCAGATGGTTTTCTTAACTGCTGAGTTATCTCTCCAGCCCCAATATTTTTTTTATTATTATAGAAATGAAAGTATCACTATAGAAAAGCAAATAATAGATCCTTCAAAAGAAGTAAATAAAGATCATCTATTTCAACCACCATGGGAGTGCTGGGAATCAAACCTGGGTCCTCTGCAAGAGCAGATGGTTTTCTTAACTGCTGAGTTATCTCTCCAGCCCCAATATTTTTTTTATTATTATAGAAATGAAAGTATCACTATAGAAAAGCAAATAATAGATCCTTCAAAAGAAGTAAATAAAGATCATCTATTTCAAACACAAAGATAAATACTATTAATTTGTATATATTAATTTATATATACAGTC
>NW_008331125.1:581302-585725 GCF_000622305.1 Nannospalax galili | reverse complement strand
CCAGTTTTTAAAAAGTACTATAAACAATGCTATAAGGAACATCGTTGTGTCTGTCTTATGGACCATTTTCCCAAAATAATTTCTAAAACTGGAATTACTTAGTAAGTACTCATGTTAGGCTTCTGCTAAATATTTTCAAGCAGCCATCCCCAAATGTCATTCCAGTTTATACTCACAAGTAAATATCATTAAGATTTGCCTTTGGGACAGTTAGGATCTCAAGAATTAAAACTCTTTGCTATATTCAGTAAAAGAGAATAACATCTTAGAAGAAATGCTTTGCTTTTATAAAAACTTTTAAAATACACATGGTCTGGTTTGCTTCTGTTTTTAATAAAACTGTACACGTTCCAACATCACTTGTCTTCTCAGGAGCCTCATCTCTAAGGAGTCTATTCTTGAATCTGAAAAGCCCTCCTTCTGTATGCTAGAACTTTAGGGTCTGGATTTCTTTCCCCTCCATTTATTACTATACCTTGGCCTGCATCAAAAATCAGTTTTATCCATCAGTCATAGTTTGTTTCTGCTAGAGACTGGAATTTGAGAGCCAAGATTTTACTTGGAGTTTTAAAGCCTTTCTCTGGAGTTAGCTGTGCAGAAGTAATGAGTACCAGTTGTCTAGTTCTCCAAAACAGTGAATGTTTAATAAGGCAGATGTTCAAGTGATGAGTACTGACATGTAGACCCACCTAGTCAGATCTCATTATGAAATACCATTTCTGAACAATGCACTGTCTCATTGCTTCTCCTGGTAAAACATTAAGCACCTTTCATATTCAATACATACTATCATTTGTGTATAGCTCAGTCATGTAGTCAGTGGAGACTTCAGTGAGTAAGTCAAAATTTTCATTATAGTCCCCTCCTCATGCAGGCAGGACATTGCCAGGCATGGCTAACAAGTTGGTAAACACAAACACAAGCTGAGCTGGGAGGCAGAGGCAGAGGCCAGGCCAGCCTGGTCTACATAGCGAATTCCAGGTCAGCTGGGGCTACAAGGAGACCCCGTCTCAAAAAGACCAAAAAAAAAATTAAAAACCATTATATGTTAACATAAATTGCATACTTTTCTAAAAAGTAATGGTATCACTGCTTTATTTTTTTTTCAAATCTCTAAAGTACAGCGTGTTAGTAGCAGCTCAAATCTTGTATGCTCTTCACTGTGATGATCCGTCATACCATGTATTCTCTCAAAAGTCTTACTATATGGGTGGTGAGATGGCACAGGGGATAAAGGTGATTGCCACCAAGCCTGACAGCCTGAGTTTGATCCCCGTACCCCACATGGGAGAAGGAAAAATTCAACTCCCGCAACTTGTTCTCTGACCTCTACTAGAATACAGTGAGTGGTACTTGTGTGATCCCCTCCCATACATACATAAATAAATAAATGTATTTTTTTAAGTCTCACTAAAAGAATGAGAATGAGAAGGGCAAATATTTGTCTTAGTGTTCATTCAAAGTAACTTTGATCTTGCAAGCACAGGAATCCATAAGCCATACTTTGAGGACTGGTGGACTAATGCCTGTCTGATTGTGTGATCATATTGATTTTTATTTATCAAAGGTTATGACCAAACCTGCAGGTCCTGGGATGCTCTGTTCCCCAGGTAATTTCGTGATCCTTGTTTATAGGTGGTAACAATATGTTTACTTTCTGAATTAAATGTGCCCAGCATCACTGGCATAGGCTGGGAAAGCAAAACATTTGGCATTCTCATAGCAACCCCCACTGACCATGACTGTTTGGAAGTTATCTGCGGTGTACCATTGATTTTATGTTTATATTTACTTTTTATTAGCTTTTTTTATTTAAACAGTATTATTTAAATCTATCCTTTTACCTCTTTTTCTCATAGGCTTTTATTTTCTGTACTTCAGTGTTTCTTACTGATCTGTAGTTCTCCAAATATTCTGAATATCACAGATATTATAACTAGGAAAGGTACTAAGTTTATCTAATGTGTGGACACTTTTTTAGTCACCTCGTTAATCCTAACAGTTTTTCAGTGGTCATCAGACCCGTGGCATTTGTCCTTGCTTGCAGTTCCAGTGAACACTGACATCTGCCCTGTGCCACTGAGTCCATTCCTCCCTCTCCCCAGTAATCGTCCTTCCTCAGGTGTCTGTCTTCTCTTTCACTCCTCATTGGCTTCTCCCTGTCATCATTTAAAACATGTAGAACTCCCTCTCCCATCAAAAAACAAGAAAACAACCCCTTCCTGTTAGGGGCAGAAAAACATGCAGGGCTGACTTCCCCAGCTGTCCCCCCTGATTTGACATATCCATTGACAGTGCACTGCCACTCTGTTAGAACTCCCCTCAGTGTTAAGACCAATCTTTTTACTATTTTTCATTTTATGTGTATAAGTGTTTTGCCTGCATGTATTTATGAGCACCTATGTTGTGCAAAGCCCACAGAAGCCAGAAGAGGATGTTGGATCCCCATGAAACTGGAGTTACAGACATGTGTTAGTCACCATATGGGAACTGAACCCAGGTCCTCTGGAAGAGTAGCCAGTGCTCTTAACCACTACGCCAGCCCCATGGACCACTCTTTTCATTCAAAATGCTCAGACAAGAGGCACAATTCAACCTCAACCTAGAGATCTTATTGAGAGATAACTGCTCCTCCTCAGAATATCTAGTTCCTTTGGCTTCTCTAAGAACAGCCTGTCCTGATTTTCCCCACTTCTTTTTTTAATAAATTAAGTAGTGATTTGTTTTAATACACTTGTATTTATTGATCAGTAGCATTTCTATATAATCTCTGTATTTGAAACAGCAATATTGGATATGCATGAGTATATGTGGATTTATGTGTGTGTTTACATGTATGTGCATCTACACACACACATGTAGCTTTGCTCACTCAGTCTTCATGTGAAGCATAGTGAATGTGTGCAGTTGTGGCTCTCAGGGCTCCCAGAGTATGTGCAGCCCTCACTTTGGGAGCCACCGGCTTTATAAACCTTTATAAGCCTTTGTATGTCAGTCACAGAACTTAGTAAAGGTTATTGAACTGAAAGTGATTCCATTGAATACAAGAGAAATCAGGTAGCTGCTGGTAGAGACAGGATCAGGAGCTCAGGGCTAGCTTAGGTTACATAATGAATGAAACCAGCCTGGGGTACATGTAATCTTGTCTCCAAAAGACAACCAATCAACTAACTATAGAAACCAAATGAAACCAACTAATCAACCAACCTACCAAACATACAAAAAATAAAAGCTCACTTGAATATAGTTAAAAAACAAAAAAGGGTCTGGTGTCATATCTCTCTTAAGCTATGAAACTACATGACCAGTCCCCTTAGTTTTATGGAAGTACAGGAAAAAAATGAAAATCACAGTATGTAAAATAATCATGCTTTCTCATCATAAGGAAAAGTTTCTTTTGTTTTTTGTTTTTTTTCCTTTTTTGGAAAAATCCAAATGAGTTTATTGGGCTTGCTAACAGAACATAGGGTGGAAGTTTATTTCTAGAACAGTGGGCACCGCCCCCCCTCATTTAGGACTGAGCTAGAAAGTCCACATTCAAATAAAGAACCTGTGACTTCTGGACACCCACACAAAATGGCGAGAGAGGTACTTCATGGTTTCTCAGCTTATACATCCTTAGCCCCTCCCCCACATGCAGCAAAGGTTGACTGATTGGGTGGGAGGGGTAACTGACTCCCCCCATCAACTCCTTGTTGAGTGTGGGAAGAAGGTGTGACTATAACTTGCCAGCATAGTGGTCAAAGGACACTTCCAGGTAACACTCCACCCCTTCCTCCAGCTCCTACATTCTTTCCACAATCTCTTCCACCAAAGTCCCTGAGCCTTGGAGGGGGTGATTTATTTTTAAACACTTTTTTTAAATTTTTTTAAAATTTAATAACCACATGATTAGAAGAAGCATTTCATTACAGCTTTAACATATTCAGTATCACATTCCAGAGCAGGGATACATCTCTCTCAAAGGTGGCTGTAAATTTTTAGGTTCACAGTTGAATTAATACAGTCATACAATATTGAACTCAGTATAAACCTTATAAGACATAAGATTGAATGAGGTTTTAACCTTTAAAAAAGATCTCCATTTTAAAATATACTATTTCATACAGAAAAAACTCATTTTTAATCTACTAACACTTAGGTGTTTGCACATGCGTCTCTAATCCCTATGTATCTGATTATTACTAGTCACAGTTACTTTCTGAGATCCTTGGCACCTGAGCATGAAAGTCATCAAGTAGATTTCAATGGTAATGTTTTTCACCTCTATTAATTAACATGAAGTGAAACTTTATGCTTCTTCCTCAAATATAACTCATTTTTTTATTTGTTGATTTTTTTGTATTTCATACAAACATCCCAAACAATCTTATTCATCTACATACCTACATCCCAAATGTCACCCTTCCATAGCGCCCCCTCC
>NW_008331125.1:580067-581211 GCF_000622305.1 Nannospalax galili | reverse complement strand
CAGTTCCAGGGATCCAACACCCTCTTCTGACCTCTGTGGACATAGCACAGCATGGGAGCACTTACATACATGCACTCACACACATAAAAATTTTAATCAATTATTTAATAACCACATTATTAGAAGGAACACTTCATTATAGCTTTAACATATTCAATAACAATTTCCAGAGCAAAGATACATCTCTTTCACAAGTGGCTGCAAGTTTCTAGGTTCACAGTTGAGTTAATAGTTATACAGTATTGAACTCAGTATGAGCCCTGTAAGACATAAAATTGAATGAGTTTTTTAACCTTTAAAAAAGATCTCCATTTCATTTTAGAATATATTGTTCCTTGCAGAAAGACTCATTGTTTTTGCTACTAACACTGAGATGTTGGTGCATGAATATCTAATCTGTATCTGATTATTACTAGTCATAATCGGTTGCCCTTGGATCCTTGGTGCCTGTGTATATCTATGAAGTCATCAGGTAGATTTCAATGGTAATGTTTATCACTTTTATTAATTAGCATGATGTAAATTTCCATGCTTCCTCCTCAAATATAATACATTTTTTAAAATTTGTTGATTTTTTTTATGTGTGTGTATATCACACAGAACATCCCAAACCATCTTATTCGACTATACACCCACTTCCCAGATGGCACCCTCCCATAGCCTCCCTCCCCCCAGTAGATCCCTTATCCTCTGATATCCCTGCTACTGTCTGTTGTGTTGTCAGCACCCCAGCCAATCACCACTCATTGCCCTTCTGGTGAATCTAGTCAGCCTACCTAGAGGTCTTTGTTTTAGGAGGGTCAGCTGTTCCTCTGCTAGCAGTAATCAGTTGTCAATATTCCTTTAGATAAGATTAGAGTCTGTTCATTTTCCCAGTTCTATGCTGGGTTACTATTTGGGAGTCCCTTTGGTCACTCTGGCCAACAACTCAAAATAAGGTATCTCCTATCTGGCATTGTTGCTTATTATGTAGCCTTTAGCTATGCATATGGACTCTTAAGGAATTATATTTGCCCTTTTAATCTTTGGTTATACTTTCCTTTTGGGTGTTTAAGGTGATACAGTTGACCCAGATAAACCAATTTATTTTTGTTCTTAAGGTCGTTTGAGGATCTGTTCCTCAGGGGTCACATGGGCTTGGGAG
>NW_008331125.1:579076-579535 GCF_000622305.1 Nannospalax galili | reverse complement strand
TCCCTTTAGCCCCTAGGTTCCTTGTATACCCTTCCCTCCCCCCTCCCTTAAATTAACCCAATTTTTATGCATATCTCCCATATTATGGCCTGTTTCCTACTGTTCTCTTTCAGGCTATTTCTTTTCCTTTACTTCCCTGTTTCCTTTCCATTATTCTGGTTCCTGTAGTTATGTCTGGATACATACTCACCTATCAGGGTTTGGTTCTAGTATCCACATATAAGGGAAAACATATGTCTCCCTTTTTCTGAGTCTGTGTTACTTCATTTAGTATAACAGTTTCTGGTTCCATCCATTTACCTGAAAATTTTATGATTTCATTCTTTCTTTACTGCTGAGTAAAACTCCATTGTATAAATGAACCACATTTTCATTATCCACTCATCAATTGAGGGACACTTAGGTTACCTCCATCTCTTAGCTATTGTGAAAAGAGCAGCAACAAACATGGATGTACAA
>NW_008331125.1:554463-578898 GCF_000622305.1 Nannospalax galili | reverse complement strand
TTATTAGTGATGTTGAACATCTTTTAAGATGTTTCATAGCCATCTTTACTTCTTTTGAGAACTCTCTGTTCAGCTCCTTAGCCCATCTTTTAATTAGGTTACTTCTTGTCTTGATTCTCTGTTTTTTGAGTTCATTATATATTCTGGATATTAAACCTCTGTCGGATGTGTCGCTAGTAAATATTTTCTCCCATTCTGTGGGTTTTCTGATCAGTTCCCTGGTTCCCTCCTTTGATGTACAGAAGCTTTTTAGTTTAATGAGGTCCCATTTGTTAATTCTTGCCCTTGTTTCCTGAGCAATTGATGTCCAGTTTAGAAAATCCTTTCCTACACCCATATCTTGTAGGTTTTTCCCAATGTTTTCTTCTAACAGTTTCATAGTCTCAGGCTCTACATTGAGGTCTTTGATCCATTTGGAATTGACTTTTGTGCAGAGTGAAAAATAGGAGTTTAGTTTCATTCTTCTACAGGTGGAGATCCAGTTTTGCCAGCACCTTTTGCTGAGCATGCTGTCTTTCTTCCAGTGTATATTCTTGGCCTCTTTGTCAAATATCAGGTGGCTGAAATCATATTTACTCATATTTGGGTCTTCAATTTTGTTCCATTGATCTATGGGTCTATTTTTATTGTTCTGAATAGTTCATAGTGAAAATTAGGTATTTCTTGGGAAAAGTACTGCACTTTGACAGCCTTGCAGGCTGAAGAGCAGTACCTAGGATTACTCTGAAGTCACAGAAGGAGATCACCACACTGCTGTGCATGAGAAAAGGAGAGCCAGAAGAACTTGCAAGGTGCGGTGGGTGATGTGACACTTGACCAGGTTCTTAACAGCCTTCAGTCAAGTTGCGCTTTTATTCAGTGTTTGCTTGGTTACTCCAGAGAGCTGAAATTCTTTTTTTTTTTTTTTTCTTCCTATAGTGTGGACCAGAGAAAGCTAAAGTACAAGAGGTGAAGCAGGCCCAAAGAGCATAAGACATGCTCTCAGTCAGCAGAAATCTCTGGAAAGACTGGATTTCTGTGAGGTGTGGAGGGGTGCAGAGGTTCCCAGCTAAGAAAAGGTTCATAGCAGGATAATACCTGAAGCTATAAACCAAATTAATAAAACACATTTGGCTCAGTTCATCTGAACAAAATACTAGAAGTTTGTAGAGTCAAAAGGAGAGTGCATTTTGCTATCAAAGCTTATTACTAAATAATCTCTAAAGAAATTCATCTGTCTTGTATTCACTTGTTATAAAGTACTCCCCCTTGTGATTTTTGCCAAGACCAGGAAGCTGCCTAACATTACAATTTTACCCAAGCGATCACCTGCAAGACAAATACTCACTCATGCATCAGCCTTGGGGTAGTAATCTTCACAGCAGTTTCTGTATTTTTGCTGTAGTAGCTTTTATCAGACCTTTAGAGTTTCTGTTTGTTCAGATGTCTTCTTTAATTCAGAAATTCTCTCTCATTTCCAGCCTATGGGTAACCTGTGTGTTTTCTTGCATTCAGATGATTAGCCTCTTGAACTCATTAAATAGCTGCTTTGATATAACACTTAATGCTCATTTATAAGGACTCTAGATTAAAGGAGGAGGAAGAAGAGGAGAAGGGGGAACCTAGATAATATGCCCCCCAAAAAACTGTGCCTTAGAATATGTGGAGCAGCAGGTAAATATAAATCCTACCATTTTATGGGTACGCACTATCTCACAGTGCCATCAGTGCCTCGGCACAGGACTTCTGGATTCACTGTATTCAAGTAGGTCAGATTTATTCAGTTTGCACATTTTGAAAACTGCCCTCATGTCACTTTTGAATGTTCTTCAGTATAAATAACATGAGGTATGGAGTGTGAATGAAGTTAGACAAGACACTCATCCATACTGATTTATATCTAATATCACAAGTAATAGTTACTGTAAGGTTTCTGCTTAGAACAGACATAGGGAGTAAATGTTATGTTTCATTATAGGAACCTTGCCTTCATGTTAGGATTCTTAATGACCTTAATGTTGGGAGTATTGCTCTTTTGCTACCAAAGAGGAGCTGTTAGGTTCTGTGAGCACAGGAGGTAGTGGGTATAGCATGCCAGAGGCTGGATGGAGCCCATGGGTCTTGAGGTAGTATTCTATAAGAACCTTCAGTATTTATCTAGGTGTTTACTTGACCTGAAGAGATTCTGACGTGTACTATTTTTTATTTCACTTGTTTGGTTTGCACATTCTCAGCACACCACATTTGTTCTGCCCTAAAGGCATTTCCAGTCTCACAGGCTCCTTCGTTCATTTGGGCAAGAGTTGCTTTACTGTGGAATCCCTTCATTTCTTTTCAAGCACTGCTTCTATTTTAGGGAATTATCAGTTTTTCAGTTCTTCAGATTACTTGGTAAAATTATGCAAAGAAACTCATAGGAGAAATTGCTTGTCTTTGACACTGGATCAAATGTGCCTCTTCTCTCCTCGTAGTCTTTCATTCTAGATCCAAGTGACTCTACATCCAACAGTTCATTCTTGAAGCAAATACTTGTATTCCAGGCACCCTGCTAGGCCTTTATCAGGTCTCATCTCCCTTAACCTTCACAAGAACTTCATTAGGCTCATAGAGTAAGGACTTGATATAGTAGACTTCCTTTGACAATTCCTTCCAGTAATTAGTATTATTCTCTTTCTAAAAATGAGGAACTGAAATTCAAAGAAATTGGATTATTTGCTCACATGGTAATAAATGGTGGAACTGTTTGATTCTTAAGAGTTCATGCTCCTTCCAGAATGTCAGCTTCTATAGCAGGAATCACACCATAAAATAATGACTGCTAGGACAAGAAAGAAAATTCAACTTGACTTTCAGAGGTCTGTGATTCTAAGCAATAGTACCCATCTCTGGAGCAAATTATACATATATTACTCATCTCATCTGTAGACTATTTTGAACATTCTTTTAAAGAAATAAACCAGGGCTAGAGAGATGGCTGAGTGGATAAGAGACTGGCTATTCTTGAAAAAGAATCCCAGCACCCACATGGCAGCTAGCAACCATTTGTAACTCCACTTCCAAGGGATCTGATGCCCTCTTTGGTCCTCCATGGGCATTGTGTGACATGGGTGCACTTGCATACATGCATGCAATACATGCATACACATAAAATAAAAATAAAGCAAAAAAAAAAAACTTCATTTAAAGAAATAAACCATCCCGGAGAACTTTCTTTAAAAGTCATTCTTTTCTTCCACTGAGAGTTCTGGTATCAAAACCTCTGTCATCCAAAATATTGAATTTGAATTATCACATAATTATACAGTGGACTATCTAGTCAGACTGCATTAGTTCAAACCCATTCTCTGATAATGATGGCTGATGATCTGAGTAAGCAACCTAATGTGTAAGCTTCAACTCCTCCTTTACCTGTAAAGTGGAGATAGCAGTGCCTACCACAGAGTTATTATTAGAACTGAGTGAGACAGCTCATGTAAAGCACTCAACATAGTGCCTAGCTCCTAGAAAATGCTCTGGAAATAGTAGGTGTGAGAGAAGAAAGGGAGGGCATGGCACCTGGGATGGTATTGGCGAGATTTGACACGGTACTCAAGCAACACAAATGAAATATTCTAAATTAAGTTGCCAAAGCATTTCTGACATCATCACCTAATCACCTCAAAGAAAAATAATATTAGGAAAAAGAGGCACATGTTAATTTACTTCAATTCTGTTATCTGACCTAAATTAGATGTGTTCATTAAGTGTACCAGTTGTACTCAATGATTCATTTTATAACTAATATGTTGACAAAAGTATAGACTATTTTTAGGAACTGGAGAGTTTGAGCTGAGTCCAGATTATCAAATGCTATGGCTGACAGGGTTTAGTTAAAGTTTACGTTCAGAAAAGAGGAGAACAGAAGCAATTACTTTCTATGTTGGGAGTATATTGCTATGGATTATGGACTCTCTCCAGGATTTTTTTTTAATGCTAACAAGGTCATCCTGGATGAACAAAAAGCTGTGCCCACATAAGCCATTTATTTCTATTAAAAGCAAAATTTAAGGAGTAGAAGTCCTTAGGGTTGGCATAATGTAAAAAAAAAAAGTTCCTTCACTGTAGCTGATATAGGTAGAAACAAAGCCAGTGCAAAATCCAAGTTACCAGGTTGGAGCATCGCTCAGTGGTAGAGTCTTTACTGGGCATTTACAAGGCCTGGGTGACAGCCCCCACCTCTAACCCCCAAAAAAAGAAGAGAAGGAAAGGAATGGAAGAAAGAGGGGGGGTGGAAAAGTTGTTAGTTACCATGGTACACAGACAATGAATTGTCAGGCGTTCGGAGAATTTAATTATATCTGAAAATTAAGTGATACTTAGGATAGAAAACCCAAGTAAGATTCTAGGTAAAACTTAATGAAAAGAGATACATATTTTTCTACATAGTTGTCAGTCAACTTTTTTAAAGGTTATTTTAGACTGTGTCACTTTAATAGTTACTAAATGAAATACTGATTGTCCTACTAATTTTAGTCAAATAGCATAATTTATATTTGTAATGCATGTTTAGTATATACAACATTTTAGAAGAGAATAGAAAAAAAAATACTGATAGTTTCCTGTTCCACAGATGAGCACTGCCAGTGTTTCCATCTGTCCCAGACCTTTGCTGCTGTTTCCAGGAATGGTGTCATCCCTTACCTCTTGCCATCTTTTCTCTCTTGTCAGTATATAACTGGCATTTTTCACAACATAAAATGTTCCTTTATGTTGAACATTTTGTTCCAAAAGGTTTTTTGTTTGTTTGTTTGTTTGTTTGGTCTGTTCCTCTGCCAGTACCCCATCTACAATATTTTATCATAAAGATATAATTTGTCTCATTTTTAATTATAAGCCATTCATGAGTAAATGAAATAATAGTTCACTATTTTATAAATTGTTATTTCCTTAGGCTAAAAGGAAATGAAACTGCTAAGTCAGGTAGAATTTTTCCAGAAAAAAATTTAATTGAGGTATAATTTACAAATGAGAAAACATACAATTGTTATCTCTGTGATGAGTTTGGGCAATTATATGCAACCATAATTAACCAAAACAAGATACAGACCATCATGTCACCCCAGAATGCTCCTTTAGGCTCCTCTCCCACTTTCTGATGTCCATCAGCTGCAGCAAGCCTTCAGTAATAGCTTCACTAGATGGCATTCTAGAAAACGGAATAATTCTCCTCCTGAATCAGTAACGTAGGAGGACTTCAATTTCTCCTGCCTCGGGTATTGTGTAAGTAGGTGTGTGTGTTGTTTCACAGATTACAAATACATACTTAATGTAATGTAATTGCCTACCTTGTATTAATTTGTATTTCTTGGTTTACTGGTAAGGTTGTGCTTTTTCATAATTTTACCCGGTCATTTATATTTGATCATTGTCATAGTGGTCTCTATGTTCTCTTTGATGATGGTGATGGTGGTGGTGGTGGTGGCGGCGGTGGCAGCTGCTGCTGCTGCCTTTGAGACAAAGTCTCATGTACCCCATATTGGCCTCAAGCTAATGGTATAATTGAGGATGGTCTTGAACTTTTAATCCTCATGCCTCTACCTCCCCAGTGCTGGAAGTACAATCATGTGCTACCACACCTGGTTTATGTGGTGCTAGGGTTCAGCCTTCATAAAGACTTTACCAACTGAGCCCAGCCATATTTATGTATTTCTAGTTGATATACAAAAGTGATTAAATAGTAAGGATATTATTTTTGTTTAAAATATTTTTAGCAGCCTATCATTACCTTAAAATTGATTTATAAGAGGTTTTGTTTTGTTTGAAATATTTATTGCCAAACCTGCCAATCTTTTCCTGCATATTTTCTACCTGCTGTTATTCTTAAAGTCTTCAAAATCCTGAGATTATATAAATATACTTGTATCTTCTGGAGTGTTCTATGCTTTTATTTGTATTTTTAACTGACATCAAAAGCCCACCTGGAACTGATTTGGTATATAGGCCAATGTTATAACTTTTTGTTTCTAAATTGCACACCACCAACTGAGTAATCCTGTTTCCCCCACTGATACTATCACAGTGAGATCTTATGTGTATTTTTAAGTCCATTTCATTATTGTACATTGATTTTTGTTTGCTCTGTTCCTCTGCCAGTACCCCATGGTTTAATTATTATAGCAGGAGAACATTGTTTAGTACCTGGGAGGGCAAGGTAGACCTTAATTGTTCTACATTTATATTTTTACTTTCAAAGCTTGTGTGGATAATGTGCTACATTCTTATTTTCTTTTAGTTATCCACACCTGGAAAAGGCTTAGACAATAGACCATGGAATCAATTTAAAAAAAAAAAAAAAAAAACATTATTTAGCAGGTGGCCACTACCTGAATTGTAGCCCTGGTACCAAGAAGGAAATAATTAGTCTTTAGACAAACCCTTCAAAGAAGTGGAAAAGATCACATGTGGAAAGTAACTAGCATATAGAATTTTTAAAAAAAAAGAATGAAATATAGCATTTTAATTGCCATCTTTCTGGTACAGGTATTTAAGTTTTTAGTGAGACATTTGATCAGACTCTTTTTCCATCTCCCTCGTATACTGACCTCCCTGGTATACAGAGAATTAACAGAATCTCAGAGTAGTGCCATCTCAGTTCTGTCTTCTGTTTGCCCGATGTGAACACCCAGGACACTTCTAGGATGGCCACATGTAAAGCCATAAAACCCTCTTGCAAAGACTCTATTCATCTTTCAATTACCTGACATTTTGAATTAGTAATAATCCCTCTCCTCTCTGGTACTAATGTATATAACCAAGTTAAATGTAACAATAATGTTTTGTTCTTTGTGTTTAGCTAATTCGTTTGACCATGATAAGTAAACTGGTGCATTTGAGCTGTTTTGTTTTGGATTTTGGTTGGTTGGTTGGTTGGTTGGTTAGTTGGCTGGTTTTTGAGATAGGGTCTCCTATAGCTTGGGCTGGCCCCAAATTTACTATGTCACTGAGGCTGGCCTTGAACTACTGATCTCCTACCTCCACATCCCAAGTTCTGAGCTGTATTTTTTTTATTTTGTTTTTAATAGAAATAAAAATAAGAAACTACCCTGTGCCTAGGTTGGTGGCATATATGTTTGTAATCTCAGTACTTGGGAGGGTCAGGTGTGGTTGCACATTCTTTTAATCCCAGCACCAGGAAAACAGAGGCAGTTGAATCTCTGTGAGATTGAGGCCAGCCTGGTCTACATAGCAAGTTCCATGTCAGGAGACCCTATCTCAACAAAAACAAAGCAGTACTTATGGGGAGACTGAGGTACAAGGATTGCTGTATTGCCATGAGTCTAAGACCAGCCTAGAATACAGTGTGAGACCTTGTCTCAAGGAAAAAAAAAAAAAAAAAGCAAAAATCTTTAGCTGGGTGTGGTGGTGCTTACAATCCCAGCACTCAGGAGATGAAGACTCCTGATCAAGAGGTCAAACCTAGCCTCAGCCACATAGCAAGTTTGAAGCCAACCTGGGCCATAAGAGGCCCTGACTGGAAGAAAAAAGTAAATAAAGAAGCTGACTTGTACTAAACATTTACATACCACCAATCTCTTTTAAGCCTAGAAGCTAGATATTGTTACTATGTCCATATTATGTGGGAAGAACCTGAGGCACAGAAAGATTGATGTGGTTAAGAAATCATAGCAAGTTATAAATTGTAAACCATTACTATCTTAGATGAGGAAGCCCTCGTTGGCCTCAATAACTAGTGAGGATGACCTTGAACTTCTGATCCTACTGCCTCAGCCTACTACATGCTGGTGTTACAGGCATGTACCACCATGCCCAGTTATATGCAGTGCTGGAGATGGAACCTAAGGCTTTGTGCGTGCTTTGTAAGCACTCTACCAGCGTAGCCACATCCCCAGCTCTTACACAATGAAACCAATGCATATAATGGTGTTTCCTTGCATTCTGTTTCAAATGTCATGTAAGGTTCTCCCACCCAAGAAACAATTTTTCTGAGTTAGTCTGCATATTTTTCATGTTTTCTAATATAATAGTGTTATTGTTGTTTTAAACTATAGCAATAATCCCCTGACAATAACATTAGACTTCAGTAACTCTTGAAATAAAAAATTGTCTAGCCTCTTTTAAATCTTAGAAGATATTAAATTTCATATCCCTAGTATTATTCATATTAAAAATGAGAATGTTATTTAAAAGCTTGTTTAACTTAAGCAAGAAATTCCTGCCATGCATGTTTGCCTGATAATTTTCATAGGAATATAATTAGTGAAGTGGTTGTGAGCATGAGAGTTCAAGGTTAGACCTGAACCTGAGTCCCAGTTTGGAAACTTACAAGCTGTATGATCTTGGGAAAATTACATAACCTTTCTATCCTTGTTTCTCAGAGTATAAACTGAAGGTAATAAGAGCACTTATTTGTGGATCAGTTTGTAAACCAACCAAATACTATTTATAAAGGGTTTGGCAAGGTATTGAGCTGTTGGTGCTCAGTAAATATGTTAGTCTCATCTTTAATGTTGTCAAATGTTTTCAAGAATTGACAACTGTCAGATTTATCACAGTCATGACTGGAACTTAAATCCTTTAAATCCTTTCTATACTATTTGATTATTTATAATTTGTTCACAGTGACTAGTTTTAACTTAGCTTCCATTGTAATTCTCCTTAATATTCTGAAATAAAACAAATTTAAGCTTTAATTTTTTTATGAATAGTGATGCCTCATTAATGAAATAGTGGCTTTTCCCATGAATGATCTAGTGGCCTTCTCCATAAGGCTCAATTTAAGTGCGGAAATGAGAAGAAACACATATGTAAATGCAATTTAAATATAAAGCAGAAGTGTGTCATCACTTTGGAGAACATAGAATTATAAGCTCAGTGTAATGTAAATGTTTCATAGCATTCCTGTCTGAGCCAGGTTCTATGGTAGTAATAAAATGAAGCAAGAAGGAATATGATTATAGAGCAGGATCCTTGGTTAGTGTTCATTTTATACAGAACTATAAATAATCCTGCCAAAGGCCAGTGTGGTTCTGTATAAATAGGGCCTTGTCAGAGTTTCTGACCCTGGAATGGTGATTATTGTAATTCTAAGCTCTCCAGCCAGTCCCTGAAGTCACCTCTTTTTCTGCCTTTTTCTTCTAGATGAAGAAAGCTCTTCTATATTAACTCTGTGCTTTCATATAGTTTGTCCTGAAGCACATTTCTTTCATAAGAGGGAAGTTTGCCTGATTCACAGGTAAGATTGGAGTGAGGCAAACAGCCAGCCATGTGCCTGCCCTAGCTTAGCAGGCCTTTTGGTGCTGTCAGTCTTCTAGCCATAGAGTACATGTTCCTGGCTGAGCTGTTGCTTAAACTTCAGGGCAGGTGTAAGAAAACATATTGCAGATTTATTCTTCAAAGGCTTCTTAAATCTTTCCACCTGTGTCCTGCTGTGTTAAGCATGTTTAGGTAGGCTAGAAAGCCAAGGAATTATTATCCTGCTGCTAGATTTTGAAAATTATATCTTCCACGTTTAGTCTCAATACTCAATATTTCGTGTGTGTGTGTGTGTGTGTGTGTGTGTGTGTGTGTGTGTGTGTGTGCGCGTTTTGAGACAGGTTCTTCCTGTAGCCCCAGCTGGCCTAAACTTGTTATATAGACCAGGCTGGCCTCAGTCTCACAGAGATCCACCTGCTTCTGCCTTGCCTCCTGAGCACTGGTGTGCTGTCAAACCCAACTTTACTAATATTTTTCTTTTAATGAAGGAAAACAGAAGACATGTTTTAGAGTTGGCTTTTCAAAACCCCAGAAGGGGTAGTGTTCCTTTAAAGCTCAAAACAAAGAAGACTTTCCCATGTAGTGCTGAACAGTGACACTACACTGATTTTCATCTTTGTTTTCTTTCCAAAAGTCTGTGCCTATTTTCCTCCTGCCTGGCTTCCCAATGTTCTCTTTTCCTCTACTTATTTTTGTTAGCTCAGGTATTTTAAAGGTCTGTTCCTATTTTTCCTCCTATTGTCCATTTTTAAACTTTCCTTTTGTTTCTGTTTTTGCTTTTATCTGTATTGTCTTTCTGCTTCCTTTACGTCACTGTTTCTGTTGCACATCTTGTCTTCTTTCCTCCTGACTTTCCTTCTGAGTTTCTTCCTCCTTGGTTGTCTCTGTCCTGAGCCACCCTGCCCTGCTAGACATGGGCAGTGCCAGCCACCGCATTTTTCCAGGGCTCTTCTTTTAACATACTTTGATCTCGGGACTCATTCATGCTTTGTCTGTTCTTTTCTCCTACTACATACTTCATGTTGGAAAAAGATTTCAACTTTTTTTTTTCTCTTTTATGAAAAGAGAAACTTAAGTTACTTGTAATCAGTAATGAAGAAAAAAACCTAAAATTAAAAATCTTTCATCTTTAACCATAAAATTACATTTTGATAGTTAAAATACTGAAATAAAATATTCAATTGATGTTTTAAAACATATTCTAAAAGATATAAAATGTCAAAATTTTTAAACAAAATAGCCATTTATATTTTAAGTAGTTGCTAAAGTATGTTTATGACTTTTGTATTGGTTGTGCCCTTCTTAGTAAACCTACAATAACTACCAACAAATCTCCAGAAACTATTTCTATTTTTCACTAGCAACAAAAGATCTCCAGCAGCATCAGTTATATTTAGGCTTCCAGTTTTTCAAGGCTGTGAACTAGGAATCTGACTTCAGCCTGGAAGCTTACCCTGTACCCTTCAGTGGCTTCAGATGGTTATTTGTAAAGTGGCATAGAGAAATCCAAGTTGCCTGATATCTGAAAAGTCCAACATTCTACCAAAAGTTCTAAGAGTTCAGCTTTATAGCCAGATGCAAAATAGATGCACAGAAATCAGCACTTGCATGGAAATAACTGCTTTAAAATTACTTATCTTGAAAGAACCTGATTCATCAAATGTAAATTCTCTGGCAATGAGCTTAATGAAGAATTTAAAGTTCTGAACCTTGATGTAAAGGATAAAAAAAAAAAAAACCTGTTATGGAGATAGAGAAGTGCTATATCTATAGAATAGTTATTTTTTTATAAAAATCAAATCACCTCAGAATTCTTCTGTAAATTTAATATAATTCAAAGAAAGCCAGCAGAAGGAGGGGAAGAGAAATGCAAACAAAACTGGCCAGGATAATTTCTAATAAGAACAAGGGAAAACTGGGGTTGTCCATAATGACTTTCTTCCAAAGAATACAACACAGAAAGCAGGACTGTACAAGGAGACACCTAAGATGTGTTGCTTCATCGTGTTGGTCAGAGTTAACATCAGTAGCCATGACTTATGTTGACAGTCTGTAGCCATGATGCCATGAAAATGGCACCTGCTCCTGGGTCCCTTCTTATTTGTTCAAGAAACTTTAAGAGTTCTACCCTTGTACCTCATTTAACCTTAATTCTCAGTAAAGGCCCTATCTTCCACTGTCATCAGTCACACTGGAAATAGGGGCTTCAAAATATGAATTTTGCAAGTATACAGTTCAGTCCACGATAACAAAGACAACCTAAATAAACTGTGTGTGCCACTTAACAATATCTATTTTTAGCTCATTAAATATAACAAATGTACCATGGTAAGGTAAAGTGTTAGTGAAACAGCAAGAAACTGGTCCTGAATAAAAGGGAACTCTGGACTGTCTGCTCAAGTTTTCTATATATCTAAGCCTATTCTTTTTTTAAAAAAAAATCTATTCAAAAATAAAGAAATTTTGAGAAAAAATATTCAGCAACAAAGATTCATGATCTTTACTAGTCCAATACCAAAATGTAGCATAAGGCACAGAATTAAAACAGTTACTGTAGAAGGAAGATTATTCGGGAAATCAAGTTAGGACAATGAGGTAGCAGTTGAGGGAAAAATAATTAAATTGAAACTTTATTTGACCCAGTATACTGAAAGAAATTGATTAAGGATTAACAAGGGGAAAAAAACTGTAGTAGTGATAGGAAAAAATATGGGTGTATAACAACCTGGTCTTGATGTGAGGAAAAACTTAGGTATAACCTTAAAGACTGTGGAAGGGACGGAAGGAGGGAGAAGGAGACAGAGACAGAGAGACAGAGATGGGGGTGGAGATGAAAGAGAAGGTAAAACTCTACTCAAACAAAATTAAGGGACAACAAACTAGGAAAAATATTTGCAGTTTATGTAATAAAAGGAATCTGTTGTCAGTAGATGAAACATCCTTACAAACCCATAAAAACATTAACATGTCATTTTTTTAATGAGGACAAGAACATATCATAAAAGAAAATATACAGAGAACTAAAAAGATGGAAAAATGGAAACAAAATCAATTTCACTGGGAATCAAAGCAAAACAACACACCGTGTTTGGGAGAGTAGTGAGGCAGGGCCACTTGTGCGGAGACAGTTGGGGTCAGTGTACCAATAGCTCTTAGTGCAGGAAGCTTGGGGAATTAATTTGGGGCATGGGTGGGTCAGAGTTCAGCCAACATCAGGAAGCTTTCTCCTTTTAGGTCTCCTGGCTTCCCTTTCCTCTCTGTTGGCTGCTTCCATAGGAAGTCTTGCCCCACAGGTGGCACAGCCCCTGGAAACTCTAGCTTGTGTTAATGAGTTGCCCCCAAAAAGCTGCTTAGCCAGTTCTGTTGATCCGTGCCCTAATTCAGTCATGGTTTTTCTAGACAGACTGATGGTCCATGTCTCCTTCTTAGAGCAAGGAGCAGGACCATCTCACCATAACTACATGGACTGAGAATGAGAAGAGTCCTTCCTTCCTCCCATTCCTTCTTTCCTTCCCATCCTTCCTTCCTTTTTTTGGTGGTCCTGGGGGTGGAACATAGGGACTTCTGCTAAGCAAGCACTCCAAGTCTGAGATACGTGCCCAGTCCTTATTTTTTTAAAGCAAGGTCTTACTGTGAGGCTCAGTATGGCCTTGAACTCTGTGTGTATCCAAGGCTGGCCTCAAACTTTTTGATGTGAGCCACCATTATAAGCAAGAAGAGTCATTCCTGAAAAATAAAAAGGAGGGTGGGGCTTTGTTACCAAAAGAAAATGGGTGTTTGAGAAGAAATTAGGCTTAGATAAGGTCATAATGGTGAGACCCCCTCCCCATGATGAGATTAAGTGTTCCTCTAAGAGGAGGAAAAGACCAGAGTTCTCTCTCTACTCACACATACTAAGGAAAGGCCTTGTGAGAACATAGTGAGAGTGGACCCACCTGTGACCCAAGGAGAGAGCCCTAACCAGGTAAGTACCAATTTCTTGTCTTCAGAACTCTGACAAAACAAATTCCTATTTCTCGAGCCACCCAGTCCATGGTATTTAGTTATGGCAGCCCAGCCTGAGTAAGACACATCAAATATATGTGTTGAAATATGGCAAATATTCAAACCCTCTTTACTATTTGCAAAGGCCTTTGAAAGCATAATGTCTAAGCTTCACTTTAACCATGTGAAATGAATAGGTTGGCACTTTATGCAACGAAACAGGCTCGAGAAGCAAAGTGATTTGCCTACAACCACAATTAGCTACAAACTGTAGCTCAAACCCAGGGCTGACCTCATCCACAAAGGTGTCTATAAGAAGCAATTCAAAGGTAAAAGCAGGACCCAAGGCCCAAAGTGGTCTGGAAAGATTTTAGGAAGAAATGGGAATTGAAATGGCTTTGAAAGAGCCTGGGAAGGAGGGGATAGAATATTCCACAGAAGTGGTAAGGACAAAAGTATGCTGCACCCCATCTGACACAGAACAGTGTGGTTCTTTCAAAGAATCAGATGTAGACAACACTTGAAAATTGTTTTGTCTTGCTGCAATTTTTATTTAGAAACAAAAAAAAAAAATCTATTTCTGCTCTTCAAGTACAAATCTTTCCTCAGACCATCCCCCCGAATCAAATAAGTTTGTGATCTGTAGTCCATAGAATGAAAACTTAAATAATTACCAGCAGCTATTTAGTTGGGTTTCTGAAGAAATAGGAAGCTGTCATCACAGTATGCAAACAAATTATGTGTATAACAAATTGTATGTTCTCAGAGGGGCAA
Source organism: Nannospalax galili (assembly GCF_000622305.1). Taxonomy (NCBI): domain Eukaryota; kingdom Metazoa; phylum Chordata; class Mammalia; order Rodentia; family Spalacidae; genus Nannospalax; species Nannospalax galili. Next base: position 564,909 of record NW_008331125.1, on the reverse strand, counting down.
GGTCATTCAACCCAGGAAGGGGAAAGCTGTCTGAAGACAGCAAGTGCATTTTCCCACAATTCAAAGCTAAGCAAACATGGGCAAATGTTAATCTTTAAGCAGTTTGGCCCATTTGAGAAAGGTAAGTGCCAGATTATTGTAGCACCAATGTAGTATCAGTAGAAATACCTTGCTTCAGCTTTTTGAGTGATAAGTAGCCTTTTTTGTTATGAAGTTTGAAAAGTGAGTTACTTGCCTCAACACCCAGGGGTTTATAAATGTAATTGCTAAATAATTTGGAGCTATATATTAATACTGTCAAGGAGAAATGTGAACAAATCCAGTATTCTAGCCAACATTTTGGAGTCTCAGAAACATTGATTTATTTGCAAGCACTTATCAAGGACCTTCTGGCCAAGCACTGCTGGATGGTATAGCTACCAAAGTCAACAAAACAGAGCCTCTGTTCTTCAACTAAAGCTATGGGTAGGTTCTCTAGGAGCCCAGAAGAGGGGCTCACTGCTGCTGGAGAAAGCAGGCCAGACCAGGCAGGCACCAGGGTGATGGCTCAGCTAAGGGAGAGGGAGGAAAAGAGAGAATGAGGGGTGGGGGAGCGAGGGATAAAGAGAGGCAACAAACAGGCAGGAAGAGTGTGGGGTTTCTTCAGGAAACTGCAAAGAATCTGGATTGTCTAGAATGGAAGATGGGATGTCACTTAGAGCATGGTGAGGCATGTAAGAGCCAGAGTACAGAAGCCACATAAGAAATGTGGGGTTCCTTCTATAGACAGCGAATCAAAGGATTTAAACCAGAAGGGTTTAAATCCCATGGCTAGATTTATTGATTTTAAGACAATAACAGGATTTATAGTGGAAAATAATGCCATTTGGGGTTTGTTTTTGTTTTTGTTTTTGTTTAAGCAATCTTTTTCCCAAAAATGTGCCCACATGACTCAAGACATTTTTGGAACATTTCTTGGAATTGCTTTAAAGGCCAGTCTGAAGTTCACACAAGCAATCCTCCCTTTATGGCTGCATTTTAAAATTCTTGTCCTCCAGAATAAGCACCAGCCATTCTATTTTTTTTTTAAATTTTATGTGTATGCATGTATTGCCTGCATGTAGGTAAGTGCACCCATGTCATGTAATGCCCATGGAGGACAAGCTCCAGCTGTCCTGGAACTCATTATGTAGAACAGGTTGGCCTCAATCTCAGAGACCAACTTGCCTCTGCCTCCTTAGTGCTAAGATTAAAGGTGTGCACCACCATGTCTTACTAGCAGATCTATTAAAAAATTTTTTTATTTATTATTTTTATTTTATGTGTTATGTGTATATTGCCTACATGTAGGTAAGTGCACCCATGTCGTGCAATGCCCACGAAGGACAGAAGAGCCTGTCAGATCCCCTGAAACTGGAGTTACAGATAGTTGTTAGCTGCCATGTGGGTGCTGAGATTCGAACCTGGGTCTTCTGCAAGAACAGTCAGTGTTCTTAACCACTGAGCCATCTCTCCAGCCCTGCCATTCTAATTTTTATCTCCCTTACTACACGTAGCACCAAATCCACTTTTAACTGATGCCCAAAGTTAAATCCATCATCACAGGATGAAAGATTATTACCTCTGAAGACATTCAAGAAAGTACCTGGTCAGCAGCTTCCCAGCTTACAAATTTCTCCATCCTTAATCTTAGAGATTGCCTATGAAAAGGGCTGATCTGCTAGGATGTAGCTCCATGGTAGAGTGCTTGCTCAGCATGCACAAGGTCTGGGCTCAGCCTCTAGCTCTGCAAAGAAAAAAACAAGGAGGGATGTGATGGTAATATCTTTCCTGCCAATGTACAGTTAGTGTAGATGCTGCCAGCATCATGGGAAAGCTTTCCAGAGCACTGTCAGTAGATGCTCTGATTATCTCACACTTTGTTGACAATTCCAAAATGTGCACGTTGTGTCTGTGTGTTCTCCCAGATAAACAGTTCACTCCAGAAGAGCAGAGCCTGAGTCATATTTGACTTTGTGTCATCAGTAGCTCGCATTGGCCTCACACATAAAAAACCCTCAGATGAAAAAGAGTCTAGCTCACTGCCTTGTATTCTCTAAGTAAGAACTGTATTATGCCCTTGAGATTTCTCAATTTGAGTAGCAGCCTTAAGCGAGACCACTTAAAGCCTCTTCAAGTATGTGAGTAAGTTGACATTAAGAACCTACTGTTCTCCGTCTCTGAAGGAGCAAAAATAAATAATAAATCAATGTGAACATGTAAAAGTTCTTAATCTTTGGTTTTATGATCTTTACGTTTGAAATAACAAGTGAAAAGTTTTAATAATTATTTCTGGGACTAGACTCCCCCCATCCTAGGATAATTAAATCAGTACCTTGGGAGTAGAAACCTGGCAAAGTGGTGGTTTTTAAAAGCATTCAGGTGATTTTCATATGCAACCTGTATCTGATGTAAGGGCTCCAAAACTACTTAGAAAAACATTGTCTTAATTTGGAATTTTTTAGAATTTTGACAATTTCAAAATGTGCACATTGTAGTATCTATGTGTTTTCCCAGATAAACAGTTTCACTCCAGAAAAGCAGGGCCTGGGTCATATTTGACTTTGTGTCATCAGTAGCTCATATTAACCTCACACATTAAAAAGCCCTCAGATGAAGGTGCTGTGGAAGATGGAGAAGAGCTTCGTGCCTTCTCCCACTGCAATCAAGGAATAAAACCTTACATAACCTGATAAGAATGCAGTGTAAATTCAGCTCTTAGTGTGCGCTGAGTTGTGGAAGGTCAGGAAGGTAGACTTAAGACTCTGTAACCTGGTAGGCATTTCAGGGAGCTTATCATTAAAGTAAAAGACAGCTCCTGTCCACGAAAAGGCAAGCATTAGCCTAGCAAACCTGTGAGTGCCAAGCTTGGCCAGCACCGAAGGTCTGAAGATTGCATTCCTATCAAAAATTGCCATGCTCAGCATTGGACATAAAACTGAACCAGACACACACTGTCTCAAACACCCGAGGTTGCTCACAAAAAATTCAGTAAACAGTTACAGAAGTGAGAGGTGATGAGAGGAACTAAATAAGGTTGATAAGATGGGAGGCACCTAGTTGTTGGCGTGTTTGAAAGTTCCAACTGAAGTATTTCAGTCTAGTCCAATAGTGATTCATTCATGAATAGAGACATGCTACAGAAGAAATGTATAAGAAAGACTGTTAGAACCTAGAAAGATTTGAGGAAGGAGAATAGTTAAATAACCAAAATGATAAAATAGAATAACTAAAACACAGCAATCTAAAATAAAGATCATAAATGTTTCTTGAGTAGGGCATGGTGGCACACCCCTATAGTTCCAGCACTCAGGAGAGTAAGGCTGGAGCATGGTGAGTTCCAAGCCAGCCTGGGTGACATATCAAAACCATCCCAGAAAGCCAAATAAATAGTAAATGTTTATTTCAAGGAGGAAAATGTTCCTAAATTAGGGTGACTTTGGAAATGGGAAGGAACAGTTTACAGAATCTTCTGTTAACAAGAGGACCATTCACATTCTGTCAGAATAAATAATTTAAATGCATTTCAATCAGTTGCTAATATTGGAATTCTAGATTGGGCTAAGAATCGGGTCCTCTCTCATTCCCACAGATGTAATTCCATACCTTAATTTATTTTCACAGTTATGTGAAAACTTTAGAAACTGAATGTCAGGTTAGTAAAGAACATCTTGTTTACTTTGTTTCTATTTTTGCGCAGTCCCATGACTAGGAAGCTCCCATTTCTGTAACACACGACCATCGGTGCTCTTGTTGGGAGTCTCAGCCTATGCAAAATTTTCTAGTCATCAAAACTAAATTTTTGTCTTTGTCTTTAGGTAAACAAGTTCTGAAATTCTCACATGTCAATGTTTAGTGTGTAATTAATTCCGGAAGAATTCATTGCTTTGATTCCAGTTTTATGACAGTCTACTTTGTGGCTAGTACAGGTATTGGGTTATACATACAAGACTAAACTGCCAGTTCCTCCCAGATGGGGTGAGTTCCCAATCTGCATGTGTATCCTTGCAGGGCATGTGGGCATGCTTTCAACTCATGCAGTCTGATTTATGGAGGCACGGAGGTCAGGAGTTTATTATGTCAAAAATTATAATAACTTTTGTTTTCCTTTTTAAAATGAAGGGGACAAAGCATGTTGAAAAGTAAATGGGTGAACCATTTTGATTATGCTTTTATTGCTATTAAAGATTCAATATAATTATGGAGTAAGCAGCTATCCTAAGTATTACGGCATTGAATCTGAAGTGGTCTGTAAGCTGATAGCTCCTTCTTTCCTCTGGGTTTAGGTTTGTTATTAATCAAATATTGGACCTATTTAGTGCAGTGGTATATGAAACACATAGTTGAAACAGACAGTTCCTTTAATTTACAGCTTTCTGTTTTGGGGTTTTTTTTTTTCAGATTTGTAGGAAAATCTGTTTCTTCTTGTAGACTTGGTTCTTGTAGACTGTTGTTCACATGTGTAGATTCTATTTTCTTATACCAGAGCCAGCTAAAAAATTCAATAGTTGGAAGATTATCTTGTGGCATCGAAAGGAGGAAGTGCTTTTTTATTATTTTAATTGACAAAGGGTAAAATCATTTTGAAATATGGATAATTTCTACTGGGAATAGATACTATTTTTAAAAATCTGTATTAGGGGCAGAAAAATGGGATCATTTTAAAAATAGAACAATGTACTTGTAGAAAGGTATTGATAACCTAACTAGGATAGTGGGGAAAATTAAACATCAACCTAGAAGTGTTAAATAAAACTGTCTTAACAGGCATGGGATTCCAGCTATTTCCTGGTGTTGGCTTAGGGACCACCACAACCTGGGTAAGCACTTTGGAAGCTGCTAAGAGCTTGCAGGAATGCAGTGGGGCCTGATGTGTGTAAAGGACTTTCAACAGAACAGTCTTGCCACTCTTCTAAACGCATTTCCCTTCAGTGGCAGTACACTTAAAATTCCTAGAATGCACTTCATGAGGAACACAGTGGAGATCTGAGGAGGTGTGGAGGAAGAGGCCTGCTCTTCACCCTGATGTATTGCATAAGTGATAAAGAGCTGTACAGGCTCTCCAAGCAAAGCAAGTTGCGATCTTGCATAGAGTTTGGGGGGCCAGGAATTGTTCGGAGATTAACATCAGCCTCAGAAGAAGAGGTGTTTGCTGTTTCTTAGCTTTCAGAAGCACTTCACTGGGCTGAGTGCCACAGTTGGCCAACTTTCAGAAGCATGAGGCTGTCACTGTAGTTGACTTTTGGAGGTGTGTTTACTGACATGAGCTGTCACTGATCATTTAGACCTAGGTGAATCATCATTAATTGATTGTCTAGTTTAAGTGTGCTTCCAGCCGGCTTCAGTAGTTACTTGTTTCCATGGCCATAGAAAATCAGCCCTTTTCAGTCTCAGAAGCTAACACTTAGATAAACACCATAAGAAATTAAAACAAGAAAATCAGACTCTGAGGAGTCTATGTGTGCAGTGGTTATATTATACATTTTCTAAATGGCAGTGTCTACTAAAGCAGTAGAAAGAAATGTTCAAAGTCAGCAGTCCCCATGTGTGGCATGGCATGTTCTTGTGTTGAGATCAGTTATTTAAGTCAATGACAATAAAGCATTATTAATAATAAAATAGAGTAATGTGAATGTGGTTTACCTCATGTAAATGAAAGTAGATTGTAGGTCATCCATGTAGCTCTGGTACTATGTAGATTGTAGGTCATCCATATAGCTCTGGTACTATGGCATTCCCATGAGCTTTCTCAAGTGGAATAGAAGGAAGTGGTAAGGGTCCACATGCTTCGACTTGTCAGCTTTGGTGATGGTAGCTACTGAACCCCCAGTATCTATAATATTTTATTTTCCTCCCTCTTTAGGAGACTTCGAAATCTGCATATATTCGTTTTCCATACACATAAATGACACTCATCATGTATGCTGCTGCTGGCAAAACAGAGTGGGGGTCTCTGCTAGTTCAACTGCCCAAATCTCTCCTTACCCAGATCAAAAGAAGTCAGTGTCATGGCTCATCTGAAAGTTGCAGTGTGTACACGTGGAGTTTTAGTCTTGTGGGTAGTTTAGTCCTGTCTGCTATGGTGAAGAAAGGAATGCTGGCATGAGACACTGCTTGGAACTCTTTAAATAACTAGTAGAAAATCCTTATTGCTTTTGTTTAGTCATATAAAAACTGAACTTCTCTTTTTCATAACTCATCAATTGTCCTGAAACCTGGTCTCTTGACTACCCTGTTTATTCCTGACAGCTCCTAATGGGGGCACAGCTAATCACTGACATATTTCTCTGCTGCTAAGCATAGCCAGCTTATGACCACTTAGGAGTCAAGCACATGTTGATACCTTAAGACCAGTAAGCATTTGCTGAAGAGGAAAGCAGGATGGTGAGATTTGCTGTAATCAACAATAAGAGGAGAAAATTAGTTCATGGAGTAATGCCAAAAGTGTAATTTCCTTTTATATAGGGAAAAAAAGATACAATTTAACTCAGCACCGCCCCCAAAAAGGGCAACTGTAATGCCGTTTGAGCACCACTTTTATTTACTTTTTAAACTTTTATTTCATCTATATTATAGTTTTTGTTTTATTTGTTTGGTTTGGGGTATTTGGGTGGTGATGTTGGGGACTGAACTCAGGACTTTGCTCAGGACTTTGCGTATGCAAGGTAAATGCTCTACCACTCCACTGAGCGATACCTCAGCCCTAAACATCATTTTCTGGGTTTGCTTTTTTGGTTTTGGTTTTGGTTTTTGGTTTTTGGTTTGTTTGTTTGTGTTTTTTGTTTTGTTTTAGTTTTAGTTTTTTTAATGTAGTCCTTGCTTTTAACCCTTTGAACTATTGAACCACAAACATCAAACAGGCCTGGTTCATTGTGTGGCATCTTGCTCTGCAGCCTGGCTCACTGTGGTTAAGTGAATGTGCTCTTTGGAGAAAAAGGACAGAGTGTTCTGAATATAGTTTAAGGAAACTCTTGGGTGGAAATCATAGCCTCATATCAGGGGAGGCGCCTGCAGTGGGGATGGAAACTGAGGGACTTGGTACTGGAAATAAAAAGTAGCAGAACAAACTTCAGGCATATTTTTCAAAGTTGTGTTTTGGGTTTTTTGCTATTCTGGGGACTTGAACCCAAGGCCTTGTGTATTCTAGGCTGGCACTCTACCCCAGGGCTAAATTCCTAGCCCCCAGGTCTATTTTTTAAGGAGCTGCTTTCCATATGGGATAAGCACCTGTAAACCCCATCCCAGCACTCTGAACCTGTCTGGCTCCTTATGCCAGGGAGAGTGGAGCCTAGAGTTTCCATTCTGGGGTCTCAGGCTGCGCTCACTAAACCATCCATCTCTCCTCCTCTTTAGGATGACACATGTGCTCCAGTTCGAAGATAAAACCAGAAAAGTGAAAGATGCAAGCATGCAAGACTCAGACACGTTTGAGATCTATGATCCTCGGAATCCAGTGAATAAAAGGAGAAGGGAGGAGAGCAAAAAGCTGATGAGAGAGAGAAAAGAACGAAGATAAGGGAACAGTACTGAGAACGAGAGCATGCTGGAAGTGTGCCTCCCACCAGTGGCCACTGTCCTCTACAGCGTCCTGCAGGGGGGCTGTGAAAGGTATTTTTGAACCTGTTATCTGGTTTTTGGAAAACAGTGATTTTTGTTTCACAAGTTGTGGAATGATATAAACAAATGCTTTTGGTTACTGATAAGAGTTCCCTAATTTACCTTTTATATTGCTAAATCTGAAATAAAATAAGTTTCCAGTTTAGATGTTAACATTTATAGATTGTATAAATTCTTGTTTCTGCTTTTCCTTTGAAATTTGTGAAAACTTAACCTTTTTTTTTCTTTTTTTAATTTAAAAATATTTTATTAGTATTGGTTTCTTTAAGAAGTAACATGATAGCCGGGCGTGGTGGCACACACCTTTAGTCCCAGCACTCGGGAGGCAGAGGCAGGCCGATCTCTGTGAGTTCAAGGCCAGCCTGGTCTCCATAGTGAGTTTCAGGCCAGCTGGGGCTGCAGACAGACCCTGTCTCAAAAAGACCAAAAAAAAAAAAAAAGAAGTAACATGATAAAGGGGTTGGAGAAATGACTCAGCAGTTAAGAGCGCTGGCTGCTCTTGCAGAAGACCTGGGTTCAGTTCCTAGCACCCACATGGCAGCTAACAACATCCATAAACCCCATTTCCAGGGGATCTGACACCTTCTTCTGACCTCCACAGGCATTGCAGAACATGGGTCACCTACCTACATGTAGGAAATACACTCATACACATAAAAAAATATTAATAATTTTTAAAAAGAAGTAGCATGATTACATTGAAAGGCTTTGTATAGGTGGAGAACTTGGAAAAGGAGTGAGAGGGAAACTCACATTAGAGGAACAATGACAAATCTCACATTATTTTTGAAGCTTGGTAGTACACTTTGGTCAGTAAACAATCTTAAAAAATTATAGTAGGCATAGAATTTCAAATTTATATTCTAAAATATAATTACATATTTTTAGTTTGAGAATTATATCAGTTTAGTATATTACAGTACTTTCTTTTTTTAACTTCTCTGTGATTTTTATCTCTAGAAGTTCAGTTAGGAGAAGGCACACTGGGGCTATAAAAGAGTAATAGAAAAATAATGGAAAATCTCTTGGTGCCTGGTAATGGGAGAGGTCCAACATCAAGACCCGGATGCCCAGGACCACATGTAGAGTGAAGAGCACAGCTGGGCCTCAGGGGAAATGGGAGGTTCATTCCAAAGAATCATTCCTCCCAAGACCAGAATCTGTAAATAACAGAGGCCTCCCCTGTCCCCAGCATAAGAGACAGAGCCTCTGCCATGCACAACCTGGGACCTCAGGAATGGGGCTGTGGGGAATGCAGTCAGAGAAGACTGAAACAGCTGCCCATCAAGAAGTCTCCATGCTCTGCTCTGCTCCACCACCAGCCTACCACCAGGGGGATATGGTGCCGTGGCTTAAGGCAGGAATCCAAAGCTTCAGGCTTGTGAGGGGACCAGAGCTCCAGCTCACAGGAAGGGACCACAACTCTAGCTCACAGAAGGGACCACCAACTCTGGCTCATTTTGGGGGGGGGGGGCACAGGACAGGACACTCCATCTCCCAGGACAATACTATAGCTCCAGGTTCACAGGAGGGAGTCACAGCCCCAGCTCACAGGAAAGGACTACTGCTTCAAGTTTGCAGGAGGGCCATAACACTGACTTATGAGAGGGAACTACAGCTCCAGCTTACAGTAGGCGACCACAGCTCAAGGTTCACTGGAGGAGACCACAACTCCAGCTCACAGGAGGGGACCTCAGATCCAGGTTCACAGGAAGGGGCCACAGCTCCAGGTTACAGGAGGGGGGACCACAACACTAGCTCATAGGAGGGGAATAAAAACTTTCTTTTCAAGATTTTTTTTATAGGAAGTATTTTTTTCCAGTTATTTATTTAATAACCACATACTTAGAAGAAGCATTTCATTACAACAGCATTGACATATTCAATAACAATTTTCTGAGCTAAGATGCATCTTTTTCAAAATTGGCTGTTTTTACAGAAAGAATATTTAAGACAAAGCTCTTTGGTGCTAACTTTGTAATAAAATCAAAATTACAAAATAACAACAATAGTGATGATTTTGTTTTGCACATAAATATATAACACTTGCCACACCAGTAAAAGATTCAATGGCATCTTGCTTTAATTCATAACGTGCCCTCAAAGAAATAAATAGTCACTCCTCCATCCGAGATCCCACCAGGTATTGTGACATTCAGGACAGTAGCACTCTACTGCTGTGCTCACCATACACGGCCACTCTGCCCTGCTCATTACAGCAACATCAGGAGCAAGTAGGTGGCAAGACCCATACCACCTGAAGAGCTCATCAGAGGTCATCAAGAATTCAGCCTTTGGTGTATTCATTCATATTGGGTACTTATATTATCATATTTGGGTACTGGGTATTATTATATTGGGTATTTAGTCAGTTCTAAAATCTGAATGATAAAATTATACAACAGACTTTTAGTCACCTAATAAAACCTCACCTGCCACATCCTTTGGATGGTGTCTCATTAGATCTGTCTTTCCCCTATCTTTTTGTCTTTTAAGATAATAGGATAGGCATTCTCTTTGTAAAGCACTGGTTCTTGAAATGTAATCACGGGTACAACAGCATAGCAGCAGCACTTGAGGACTGAGATGTGCTTATTCCTGCCTTACTACCATCACCACCACACCTCCCCCAGACTACTAAGTCTGAAACTTTGAACCATCAGAACTTGTTAAACAGATTGATGTGTCTTACTCCTGGAGTTCAACTGCTTTCAAGATTACCATTGTCTAAAGAAGTTAAAAATACACATATCACATGATCTAAAATTATAATCCTAGACTTGTATCCTAAAGAAATGTTTGCACCTTGTT
>NW_008331125.1:535525-554391 GCF_000622305.1 Nannospalax galili | reverse complement strand
TGAAGCCTCATACAGAGAAGGATACACAAACTGTTGTATATCCATACTATGCAATACTTGTAGAGTTAAAGATTAGTAAACCTGTCTGAGGATGTAGCTCAATGGAAGAATGATTTCCTAGCATGCACAAGGCCTTAAACTAGGTTCCCAGTATGGAAAAAGTAAATGAAGAAAACAAAACAAAATTATATGTATTACTGTATCTTAAAAGGAAAACAAAAACCAGTTATATAAAAAGTTAAAACATAACAAATCATTGTGTATTTGTTACTTTTTTGTTGCTGTGATAAAACACCATGACCAAAAGCAACTTATAAATGAAAGTGTTTATTTTGGCTTATGGTTCCAGAAGGAGAGTCCAGAGTGGCTGGGGAGGCATGGCAGCAGGCTGCTAGAGCAAGAAGCTGAGAGGTCACATCTGCATCCACAGGCAGGCAGCAGAGAGTGGGGCAAGGCTATAAACTCAAACCCACCCTCAGTGATGTGCTTTCTTTAGCAAGATTTCACAACCTAAAAGTTTCATAACCTCCCCACACAGCATCACCAACTAGGGACCAAGTATAGAAGCACATAGGCCAATGGGGGACATTTTTTATTTAAACCAATACAATATTGTTGATCTATGCATATGTAACAAAAGCACAAAAATACCTAAAATTAGTGGTCACCTGAGGACAAGGAAGAAGAAATAACTGGGGCTTCACTTGAGCTTAAGTGAAGGGATGGGTGCTCGGTTCTCACTCTTTATACCTTTTGGTATGCCTGAAACATTTCATAATTTTTTTCTTTTATGATTATGTCTACAACCTGAGGTGAGAAGAAAGATCAACTCCTAGTATTGATAGGAATTCTCTTTTTTTGAATGAGGAAGGAGAAAGTTTATTAAAAAAAGAAAAAGAAAAAAAAATGGAGGGATGTGATAGAAGTGCTTGGGGAAAATGTCAGTCAACTCCAAACACTGGGTGATCTTGTACAAAGCCACACAGAGTCCAATGTTTGGGAAGCCTCTCTCTTACCACAAAGTTAGGTTATCAGCTTCACTTCAGACATTCACAAGGCAGAATTAGGTTTCTCAACCCAATCTCTGCAGTTTTTTCAGGGGGGAGGGGAATCTATTAATTTTTATTTTGTGTGTATGAATGTTTTGTCTATGTGTATGTATTTAAGTGTACCGATGTCATGCAATGCCTGTTGACACCAGAAGAGGGGTGTCAGATTCCCTGGAACTGGAGTTAAGGATGGTTGCTAGCTGCCCTGTGGGGAGAACCTGATGGAAGAGCAGCCAGTGCTCTTCACCATTGAGCCATCTCTCCAGTCCCTCTGCAGTTATTTTTTATCAGCATATGTATTAGTTACTTTTTGTTGCTGTCATAAGACGCCATGTTCATTAGTAACCTACGGAAGAAAGAGTTTATTTTGGCTTACAGTTCCAGTGGAGTCCATAGTGACCCAGGAGGCACAGCAGCTGGCATGGTAGCAGGAGCAGGAAGTTGAAAGGTCACACCGCAACCACACATAGGGAGCAGAGAGTGAACTGAAAGTGGGGCAAAGCTAGAAATTCTCAAAGTCTGCCACCAGCAACATAATTCCACTTGTAACAAGGCTCCAGCTCCTAAAGGTTCCATAACCTCCCCAAACAGCACCACCAACTGGGAGCCAAGTGTTTATTCAAATGCATGAGCCTATGAGAGCATTACTCATTCAAACCACGACAGCCTGTATTCATTATACATAGTGACAGGTTTCATGAAGACATTCTCATACAAGTATATCATGTACCTTGACCATATCTACCCCTCCTTCCCTCCCCTTTCCATTATTCACATTCATTCCCCCAGATCTCACTTCTACTTTTGTGTTCTATATACAGATATGATTTTATGTAACTATATAAAATCAATCCACAAATGAGAGAAAACGTGATATTTATCTTCCTAGGTCTGATTTATTTCACTTAGTATGATTTCCAGTTGCATCTATTTTCATGAAAATGACATAGTTTTACTCTTTATGTCTTTACGGCTGAATAAAACTCCACACAAACACACACACACACACACACACACACACACACACACATTTTCTTTGTCCATTCATTTGTCAACAGCTGGGCTGATTTGGCTATTGTACCTTTGCAGTTACTTCAAAATTTATTATGCCTGAGTCCATGCCTGTTGGAATGCTGTTCGTTGTAGTTGCTCTGTGTTGCTGTGATAAAAGACTGAGCACAATAACTTGGGGAGGAAAGGGCTTATTGTATCTTACACTCTATTGTATCTTACACTCCAGGTGACAGTTCATCCTTGAGGGAAGTCAGGCAGGAACTCAGGGCAGGAACCTGGAGGCAGGAACTGAAGCACAGGCCATGGAGGAACACTGCTTACTGGCTTGCCCCCCTGGCCTGTGCTCAGCCTGCTTTCTTATACAACACAGGCCCACCTGCCCAGGGATAGAGCCACCCACAGTGGGCTGGGCCCTCCCACATCACTCAACAATCAAGAAAATGCCCCACAGATGTATGTGCTCACAACCAGTCTGATAGAGGAAATTCCCCAAGTAAGTTTCCCTCTTCCCAGGTATGTCAAGTGAACCACTGAAGCCAACCGTGACATCATTTCTATGTCATCCCTCCTTCAATGTGGCCAGTCACCTTTACCAATTCAGTGTTATCCCATGAATAGCAGGTTCCACAGTCTTCCAGAATGCAAATCGAAGAATAATTTTACTTTTTCTAAAAGATAATTGAATGACAAAATTAAGATCTTAGTTTGGCTAAATGTTCTTTATCCTGTTTTAACTACAAGAGGTAAAAGGATCTAAAATTCCATAGAGGTTAGAATATCAGAAGAATTTCTTCATAACAAAATGGAGTAAATTTCACTACATAACATTAGTTTATTCAAATGTAAGAAAATAATTAAATGTTCTATTATTAAATATTTTCTTAGTCGCAAGAATATGTTTAGGCCAAATAAATTGAACGGCAAAAAAAGAAAAACATTAAAAATGTTAATGTGAAAACTTTAAAAATAGCCTTTAACCGTTCACTACGTTTTATATTTGGATTTTTCTTTGACGTGTCTTGTTCAAGGATGTTATCCTGAGACAGTGCAGTCTGTTAATATGGGAATGCCTATATGCCTATGACAATGCCCAGAATGAGAAAAGCAACTTCTGACAGTTTTTGTTCTCATTTTATGGCAAACCATGTCTTTCACTTTGGGTGAAGTTGTTGGCAAGGTGAGAACTAAAACAAACCCTTGACTTGTTCTTTCTCAATGGGTAATTGAAGTTAATGTAGATCTGCCTAGGATTTTTAATGTTATAAAAATGTACATTATCACATGTCCCCAGTCAGCTCTGTCTTCTCTGAGACCACATAGTAATGCATCTGCTGCATCTAAAAATGGGGACATCATTAAACAGGTCATTAAAAAGTGTGAGGAGATGAGTGGTTTGCTGCTGTTGTTTTTAGAACACATTCATTGAACCATAGTGGGCATCTTATCAAACTGTCACTACCAAGTTTCTTGATAAGATGGATGTGTGAGGTACATAAACCTGGTGTGTTGTGTCACTGTGGCCTGTATGGAGAAGGTCAGATAGATGCAGAATATTGCCGAAACTGCTGTTTAATCTTGCTGATAACGAGAAAGAAATGGAGGTATGAAGTGAGCTGCCACTGAGGATACTATCAGTGTGAGCAATTTGTATGTATGGTGTCAAGAAGTTAAGAGGGTTGCATTCTTCAGCGCTGCCATTCACAAAACAAGAGCAGCACTGCCTCCACCCGTCATGGCTGTGACCCCCAGCAAGTGAGCAGTTTGTCAGGTGGCGGCACCATTTGTGCTTACTGGAAAGCACAGGTACATTCCCTTTCTTCTTTTAGCTTTTAATGAAGAGATGTGATACAGGAGCCATACTGTAGAAAAATCCTTTCAAGATGAAATTTGAATTCTGAAAGAAACAGTAAGGTGCCAGACCTTACAAGACTGGGTATTAGAAGTACTGTTCCTGTAGAAAGAATACTCATTGAATCCCCCTTGCCAAAGCCACAGGTCACATCTTTGTCACAGGTGCTGAGAGTTGCATCAGTCCTTGTGGAGCAGTGTTTTCAGTGGTGCCCTGGTAAGCAAGCTGAGAAAGAGCAATTCGCAGCATTTGCGGTAGGTTCCCTCACCATAGCCAATTCCATGCTGCCAAAAATAGCTCTGGTGTATACTACTTTCTTTTCCCATACAATTTTCATTTCTGGCTAAGACCTGCGTATATGAACTCTTGCATCCACTAAAGAGCTCACCCTAGTTTGAGCCCATTGCTAAGGTCACAGTCCTCAAGCATTTCTATGTCATGAGATAACTGTTTTATGATTAGTTTGTATCTTTAGATTCTCTATTGGTGAAGTTTTCCAAAGCCCCACTTTACTTTTTCTCCTACTTGTCTTTTCTTTTAACCCCAGTAAATCATATGTCCAGTTCAAAAAGGAACCAATTCTTATGAAAAAAAGAGAGGAGAGGTAAGGCATGTGATAGTTTTTTACTTATTCCCTATAAATGATAATGTGCAAGTTCATCATTTAACTAAAAAGAGCAGTGCTTGGAGTTAGAGGGTGGGAAATCCTACCTGGAGAGAAAAGACTAGCATCTTAATGAAATACAGACAGAAGTCTGGTCTCTCTCTTCCACATCTGTTGGGAATTACTCCCTTAAGATTAGATCAGGGTATTAAGTCAAGTTACTTGGTCAGCGAAATCATCTCCCGAAAGCTTTTTTTCACAGCACCAGTCAAGAAGGTGGTATTTTGGTCTTTTAAGAAATTATTTTCTCATCTTCATGATGCCAAACGTGATAGTTATGGCTGAAGTACACTTTTTAAATAATCAGGATACTTTTCAAAGCAGGAAACCCTTTGGTGATTGTCCCATTTATTTTCTGTCCTTAATCGACTTGAAACCCTTATTATTATATTCATATACTTAATAAAAATACACTGGAAATGAAGAGCACCACATATTAAAAAAACTGATCATCCCACTTAAAATATATGCTTCATGGTTGGTTCTCAAAAATTACAATAAACTTACAATCTTTGACTTGTTTTCCTTTTCTTTTCCATCTGGCATGTACAAAGCATTGTTTAATTTGCAGTTGGGGGGAAATATTTAGGGTAAGAGGAATGTGACCATTTTAACTCTGTTCTAAAATCTTATTTTAATTCCAGGTGTAAATTAATAAACTGATTAAGAATGAGTGGTATTTTCCAATCAGCCAGAGAACTCAAGTGATTTTTTTTAATTAACTTATAATGTGATGTATGTATGAAGTCTAGGTCCATGTCATAAGGAAATGTCCTGCCTATCAAACCTGACAGGTCCAAATTGAACATAGCTACATTCCTAGCTTTACATCTGCCAAACCTGCTTCCTGGAGTTTTCCATCTCTGGCATGGGCAATGCCAGCTTTCCAGGTGCTCAGTCCAAATAACTTGGATTCCTGTCTTTACCTCACACACTCAGGCTGTTGTGATATTCTGTTGTCTCTACCTTCAAAATAGATGCAGAATGTTGCCATTATAATTACCTTTTCCCTTTGCTATCACCTGAGTCAAAGGGACCATCAGCTTCACATGGACTACTAGAATAGTCGAATAACTAGTCTCTACTTTCTTCCATCCCCTGTAACTTATTATCATGGAAGTCAGTGAAACTTTAAAACATGAGCTGTATCAGCATGATTCTCTGCTCAAACCCCGTTGTAACTCAGAGTGAAAGCTCAAGGCCTTATAGTAGTGTATGAGACTGTAATTGCCACCTTGTCCCTCTGTCTCTCTGACATCTTACCACACTCCCCACTCACTGTACATCAGCCACACTCTCCTCCTTGCTTCTTGACAAATAAGCTATGTAGTCCATCCCAAGGCCTTTGTACTAGCTGTGTCACCACCTAGATAACAGTTTCCCATGACATTCTCAGGATCAGGTCCACAGTAACCACCCCACTCTGCCCATGCTCTGTCTCACTGTGCCCGTTCATCTGTAGCCAATAGTACTATTCATTCCTAAGGACTTTGCCTGATTAACTTCTTATACACAGCCCTATGAAATAACTTGTTACTCACTTACAGATAAGGAACCTGAGCCTTAGAAAGGTTATTTCTTGTTTAGCATGCACTCCATGAAACCAAGCATTTTTATCAGTTTTCTTACTATTATCTCGGTGCTTAGAATTTAGCAGAGAGTAGACATTTATAAATATTTCTTGAATTGAGGAATAAACTGCTACACTCCAGAAAGTACCCTTGATGTCCACCATAGAGTTATTATAGGTTTTATAGTTTAATATTACCATCATTTCATAAAATGCAGGACGGGTACATCCTCAGTTCAGGAACAGCTCCAACAACATATAAATAACCTCTAGATACCTGTTTGCTCTTCTCTCCAACAGAAACAGTAACAGCTGTCTAAGCTTCCCAACGAGACACTGTCACAGTTAAAAGAAAGAACAGGCAGAAACCAAGTTTTTACAAAGATGAAGACCCTGTAATTATGAGTGCTAGCATTTAATGGACACTTACTTCATGTCAAACACTTTCCTAAGCACTGTGTACCAACTCATTTAATTCTTTATTTTATTTTTATTTTTTGTGTATGAGTATTGTGTCTGCATGTGTGTGAGCGCACTTGTATCGTGTAGTGTCTGCAAAGGTCAGAAGAGGGCGTTGGATCCCCTGGAACTTGTGTTACAGATAGTCATTAGCCACCTTGTGGGTGCTGGGATTCGAACCAAGGTCTCCTATAAGAATAGCCAGTGCTCTTAACTGCTGAGCCATTTCTCCAGCCCCCCCCCACCTCATTTAATTCTTATAAACAATCCTATGAAGTAGTCATCTCCATTCTCTCTATTTCCCAAGTCAGGAAACAATTTCTAGCTTAGAGTTAACTAATCTGTCCATGTCACACAGTGACTTAGGAACTAGGACATAAGACAAGGCTGGCCCTGAAGCTCCTACCCTCAGGCACCAGCTACTGAGCCTTTCACTGCACAAACCAGGTAGACCTTCTGTTTACCTGTAGAATTTTTAATCTAATAAAACCACAAAGCACAGGGACTTTCATGAAAAAGAATTAGATATGTAAAAATGACATGAATGCCAGAAGGACAAAGAGATGGGGTTAGTGAGATTAATCTAGAACTACTTCATGACCGGGAGTGTTGACCATCATTTGGAAAGAAAGGAAAACATGGCACTGGGGAGACAAGTCATGTTCCAGGTGGAGAGAAGATTGTGCAGACAGCTATTAAGACAAATGTAAGAGACAATGATGTGTCTATGCAATGCCAAAACATCTGGTCAATTCAATTTTTTAAAAAAGCCAACCTCCATCATGTAGTGAATTTCTTCAGTCAATCCAGATGTTTGGCGTCTTGTAGACAAAACATCCAAATGATTAACTGAAGATTTGACAGAGTTGACTGGATTAGCCAGATGTTGTAGCATTGTATAGACACTGTCAAGATGTTGCTTGGCTGGAGTGAGGTCCAGCAGTACAGGAGATAGATGTCTGGGCAGTGAGGGGGGCTTTGGAGCAGAGGACCCCAGCCTGGACTGGATGCAATTGGGAGCTGCTACAAGAGGTGTGTGATAGAAATGATGCTTCAGGAAGAGGACTCTGTGTGAGGAGAATTTTAAAAAGAAAATAAAATAACAGAGGAAAAGTTGTAGACAGGAAAGAGGATATTAGGAGAGTGCAGGTGTGTGTGAGGTAATTAGAGCCTGGACCCAGAATGTTGGGAAGGCAACAGGAAGAATCGGATCTGAAAAACATTACAGAAAAAGAACAGGAAGTCATGATGGGCTAGACAAGAGAGTAAAATTGCACATCACCCCAAACCTGGAAACCTCAAGGCCTGGGAAAGCAGCTGCTGGCAGTCTCACTACAGGAGTAACCAAAAGGGAGTTTCCAGGAGACCCTTCCCCAGAGACCTCCATCCAGAGCCAGACCTACAGGCAACAGCTGTGGAGACCACATTTACCTCAACTTTGGGGTCCTTAATCATTTTAGTGCTACCTAAATTCATTCCCCTTTAAGTCCAGCATCATGACAGGCTCAAGAATGCTAGATAGATCCACAGTGTTGGAGAGACACAGCTTCGGTGAACAGTCTAAACAGTCAACATTTTAATGGCATTTGCTTTTATACAAGATACAATACAAACTAAGGTGTATGGGACATAATTAGATGAAAGGGGATTATAAGAAACTTCACAGTACTTTAGATGATTTCACTGATTAGCATTCAAAAAGTTGAATGTAGCAATTTACTTACATTATTTAAAGCTCTAATTTATAAAACTTGGGAGAATACACAGCTTAGATATTTCTCAGAACTTTTTTTAGCTTTCAAATTGTATTTGTTAAGAATCAAGCTTATCTATAGAAATAGTCACAGGTTCCAGTTTATTAGAATTCAGACTATGATGGTTGTATGAGAGGGTGCTACAGTTTACATTGTAAATGTCTCCCAAAGGCCCATCTGTTTGTAGCCAGGTCCCTTGGCCTGTGGTGCTTTTAGAAAGTGGTGGAACTTAAAGGAACAGAAAATTAGGTCATTGGGTCTATGCCCTTTAGAGGATATTATCTCTGTTTTTGCTTTCTGGCTTCTATGAGGTAAGAAACTTCCATGGTTCTGCTGTGATGTACTGTGCTTCCATGGCCCAAAACGGTGTAGCCAAGTCTCTGTGGACTGAAATTTCTGAAATCATGAGCAAAAAGAAACCTTTCCTCTCTTAAGTTGATTTATCTTAAGTATTTGTCACAGTTCAAGAAGGCAGACACACAGGGTGTGTGCTCCATCTAATTAAAAAGCATCCTAAGCATTTGTGGGATTAATGGTTTACACATGTGCAGTTTCCAGTATTTTCAGCTACAGGCTTATTGTCCCACACAACCAGCTGATGCCCTTGTAAACACACTGAGGATTTTTCCAAATACTTGTTTGTTCAACAGAAGAAAAAAAGCCACCTTTCATGACTAGAAATAAAGTTCGATAGTAGAGTGTTGCCTAGCATGTACAAGGCCCTAGATTCAGTGTCCATTACCAAGAAAACAAACAAAATCCAACTAGAAGAAAAGCCTTTCAGGGAGACTAATCTCCATCCATTCACAGTTTGCTTGCTCTCTCCCCAGCCCCCAACACTCCATAAACACCACAGAAGGACACAGAATATAAGATCATAACTGTGTTCATGTGTTGCAGAATCACCCTGAGGAGATGAAGGGGTCAGGAATCTTGTCATAATCAGTTTCCCAGGCCTCAGAAATGATAAGTCCAATAGTCTCAGTAGGGGTTCAGGAAGCTGTTGGTTTTGTTTGATTTTTAATAAACTCCCCCCATGAATTGTAATGCCTAGTTTGGTGTTTTTCCTTTCCTGAAGATCAGTCCTGGACAGATGCTGACCTAAGGCAGAAGCTGAAACACAATGGGGATGAGACTCTGAAGCAGTAAAAACTCATGCAGTGTCCTTTTTTTCAGCTGAGAGTCACATTACCTTAAAGATGCCTTCATGAAATGGGTTCCTAGGTAAAGTCTCTTGAATTTTTCACAGAAACTGTATGAAGTCCAGTACACAGATGCAGTCGGCCTGAGTAGCCCAGAAAACAAGTAGGAGCGCTTGTCAGTCTCATTTCTCAACATGACCCCCTCCCAAACACACTGACTGCATGATGGGCAAGTGTAATTAATGATCTTGATAAGTTTTCCTAGTGCTCCAAGGCTAAAGCAGTCACTTATTTATCAAATAGAATACCAGTTGGCTGCTGTGCTGAAACAATGAGTGATTTATCCATGTGTTTGCATATATGCTTCCCACAGCCATAATATTAGAACTATCTCAGAGTTAGGAGATAGCAAGCTAGTTTTTCAAAAAGCTAATCAGTGGAATGTCCTCCACTATAGCACCAAGATTATAGTGTTTGTTCTCTACATACAATCTCTCAGGTGTCCCTCTTTTGACAGAACAGGCTATACCATAAGATTAGTGGGGTACTCCCCTCCCATACCATAATTTCATTTCCTTCATCTTAACCTATTTTCATAAACTTTTCCCCAAAGATATAGGAGAATAGACATTGGGAGAATTGTACTAAAAGCCAATGACAATTATTAGAAGTACAATGAAAAGTCAAATTTGCATTTAATTCACTTTGCATTCTGCTTTTGGAATACATCAAACATCTCACAGGGAAGCCAATTCATCTTGATTTGAGCAGTGATTATTTCCCATTTCTCCATTCTCCAGCCACTTTCAAATCCCATGTAGCAACCACAGCAAGGGGTGTCATACTCTGGTAGGAGGGAGTGAGGGCCTGAGGATTATAAAAGCAAACCCTTGGGAATTTTCACAACATAAAGGCCTTGTGTCCTGAAACAAGTTCAAACAGGATTCATTTCCATTGATCTTCTTATCATCTACTTAAATACATTAACCTTCACTACCTCTGTCTGAACTGTGGCATTGAAAACGGTAAGAAATAAACTGATGGTTCTTTAGATACGTAATTGATTCTACTACCTTAATATGACTGATTGCATAGAATGGCTTTTGAGTACTGTATTTTTTTTTTTTCTGGAGGGCAAAGGCCGGCCCAGATAATGACTGTGTGAATTGTAAAAAGGCACCATTCCCAAGATACTTTATTCCCATGTGTCAGAAATTGTAGGAATGTACTGATTTTGTTTGAAAAAAATTTCCTCACTCTTAATTCCTATCCCACTGGTTTTCTGTGGACTGTTAACTCCAGTTGTCTGAATAATGGAGTCCATTGTCCCTGTAATAACATGGCCCTGGAGCCAATGTTCAGCTGAAGGAACCTGCAGGTGCTATTGAGGTCACTTGTCTGTGTCACTTTACTAATGTCCACAGCAAGCTTTCTGGTCAAATACTGTCTACCTGTGAAAACTTGGATCACAGACTCCAGATTTAGTGCTAAGAATCTGTGGTTTGGCCATATGAGGTTCCATCTCACCTGCAGAGACCCAGGACTTGTTCATTAAAAAAAAAATAATAGTAATCCTGTGCATTCAAAGAAATCACTGCCCAGTACCTGCCCTGGTATTGGCCTGAAGGGTTCTAAGGAAGAGGGTTCTTTGCCAAGCATGCAATTCAGTGGTAACCGGGCAAAGTGAGGAACCAAGGCATTCTCTCCAACCCTGTGAGGTATGAGTGGTGAATATGCCTCATCTACAGGCTGGTGACAGTCCCAGGTCTCCATAACCTACTGACTGGAGGATTACTGTGTTCCTGGAGACATTCTGATGTAGTCTATCACTGTCTATAGCACCCAGGGAAGCCCCTTCTGTATGCACAGTGTGGGAGGCATGCTTAGCGCCCCTCTCCAGAGCTAATGTCCTTTGTGCTAACAAGTACTGATATTGGGTTAGGAAGGTGTACTCACCATTCTCACACTCCTTAAATATCTCAACCAGAATTTCTTAAGGCTTATTGGCTATTAACAGAGCATTATTTTTATCTCCCAACAATCCCATTTACCACCTGAAGAGGAGGCCACCATTTTAAAACCTGTACTAGCCAAAGAAGTCTCCCTTCTGAATGTCTACCCTCGTGGCCTTTCATTCTGTATATTACTGTTGGTAGATAATACCTTATCCCACCAATATAGGAAGAAATGTTTTGTTTTGTTTTGCTTTGCTTTATCTCCAACCATCCTATATAATGAAGATGAAGTAACTAAATCAACAAATGATAAACACCTTCAAGAACTCTTCAAGTTTCCACCCTTATTGGCCAACCTAATAGAGGCAAGGTTCAGCATTTCCTTCACATTCTAAAATTACTACAGGGCAAGAAAATGACTCTCATGGTCACAGACCTGACATGTATCTAGTTAAACCTTAAGAAAACTACTTCCAAGACAGGACTCAGAGGCTCCAGAATTTGCTGGAATGTCATCAACAAAAAGAATAATAAAAAATAAAATTTCAAATCCTGGTTGATTTGCCTGCAAGGACCTCCATGAGGTAGACTCTCTACAGGAGACAATTCCATCTTCCAGAATGGATATTCACTTGTTTGCTTTTCCAGCCAGGAGTCTGGAAGAAGCCAGCAGGCAATGTAGTCATTTGGTAATGTCCTTCCCTCTGCCAAGGTGGATTAATGCTGGGAGATCTTACAACTGGTGAGTAATGGGTAGTGTTTGCAGATCCTCCAAGATCCCCAAGGTGTGATTATTTTCATACGTAGGTTTCTGTCATCATCCCCCAAAGGGTGCTTTGTCATTTCCTTTACTTTTCCCCCAGTGGACTCTTGAGTCTGTATTACAAGGACAACAAGACTTCCAAGTCATCACCAATTTCTTCAAACCAAATTGGTGAGCACTTTACAGATGCTGCTAAAATGAGAGGATTGTGCTGACAAAATTATACTAGTTTCCTTTTAAATATTCTGGATAAGTATGAATAGTTACTTATTAAAGTGTGATTTTAATAACCATCCTCTAGGTCTACTGCCTTACTTTATGATGCCCTTACGTAACCCTCAGGGTGGTGTTAAGATGTCATGGGCCTGTTGGGCTCTTAGGCCATGAACAACCCCAAATATGTAAGATGTGAATATTAAAACTAATTGCTCTTTGCATTTTTGAGCATTATTGTCATTCATTCCCCCAAGCTGCTGTCACTGCCACCACCCCAATTCTTCAACTTGTATTCTACTCCTTTCTGGGATTTCATAGGCCTTTGAAAGCCTTTGGACATCAAAGAAGTCCACATTCTGGAATCAAACAGTCCCAAGTTCTAGTTCTACACACACATAAAATTATTTAAATGAATCCTAAAAGTGAACAATGAGTTAGGGATATTGTTCAATGGTTAAGTACTTATTCCGCATGCACAAGGCCCCAAGTTCAATCTTCAGTACAGCAAGAAAATAAAGTATGGGCTGGAAAGATGGCTCAGTGGTTAAGAGCACTGGCTGTTCTTGCAGAAGACCTGGGTTTGAATTCCAACTGTTCATAACTCCAGTTCCAGAGGATCCAATGCCCTCTTCCATCCTCCTCGGGCACTAAATGACACAGATGCAGGCATAACACTCATATACATTTTTTTAAAAAGTTCAGTTCTGTGTCTACCACCAACTGGCTTGGGTCCTTGAATGATTTATCTAAACCTTGAGCTTCAGTTGTGTCATCAACAAACTGGATTTATACTGTCTACCTCAAAACAGTGAGAGAAACCAGCATGCTTAAGTGTTTAGAGTTCATAAATGCTGCCCACAATAGCACTAGTGTTGAATAATGGGAATTACTAGGGTTTCCTTCTGCAGTCAGAGCTGCAGTACCTTTAGAATACATCTAATGCTGAGTTCTGTGTTCCCAGAAGGTAATCTATAGCTCCTTACTCCTAGCTGAGCTTCCAATCAAGTGGATGCTCCAGAGAGCTGCTCAGCTCTCTTCTGGTTCTAATCCTTTCCTCCCAGGACCCAGGCCCAAATCCTTCCCTGTGCCTTCAGGCACCTGCTAAACCTTTTCCTCCAGGTCACACTGGAGATCAGGAACATCTATCTGTCCTCTTTCCAGATTCCTTCAACTGAGTCCCAAATCTAAAGGTCACTCCCGATAAGCAAAGCCCAGAATTTTGGAAAACTGGGCCAAATGTTTCTCCAGAACCTGGGAAGCTCTTATCAGCTCCATCCTAGGGGAACACTGTGTTGCCTAAGCCAAATGCTGTGCCTGATGTCAGGTAGCCAAGGCCACAAGCCAAAGGCCCTGCCTAGATGATGAAGAAACACACAAGAGCTTTTGCAAAACAGATGCCTGCCCTTTTCCAAAGTTGTAGATACTTCCTCAAAATTTCTCAGCCCATTCTGATGATGACCCCAGTTTGAAAAGCTGAATTGAGCAGCTACCAAACACCCTTAATCTGTCCCTCCAATGACTTAGAACTAGATTGTCTTTCCTGAACTACATAAACTTACTAGTTCTTCTAAAACCAGTGAGTTATTAATACCAGTTATCATGGGCTTCAAACAGATCACAGAAGATGGAGCTGCTGATTACAGCTTATGAACCTCTTTGTCCTACACCTTAACCCCATTAGCCCAAGAGAGAACAGGAACATCATATCTGAGTCAAAGAAATACAATCAGGAGAACAGGGGTTGTAGAATCAGTAGCAGCTTGTTTGGCACAATGGATATGAATTCAAAAGATTTAAAAGCCAGAGACTCAACACTGATCAAAAAGCTGATAAAAGGACTTCTCTCTGCCAAGGCAATCTGACACGCTACAGCACTTACTGTACTGGTAACCCTAGTGAGACCTCTGTTTTATGAGAGGAAAAGGGAAAGAAAATAGAAAGGAAGATTGTGAAAGGCCTAGATGTGGTTGAGAGAAGTGATCAAGGCAATAGGGGAGGGGTGATGCCTTTGAGGAAAACCTGTTCAGCTTTTCTGGACCCAAACTCCATCTCCAGGCTACAGGCGCTTTCCTACAACCTGGTCACTGTGGGAGGAGGGAGAGTGTTCTGCTCGTGTGCAGTTTAGTATCCCACGATCAATTAGGCACCAAGGGATGGGCAGCCGGGAAATGAGAGAATCCTGATCAGTGGAAACTCCTTCAAGACTAACCAGGAGGCCAAGTTAGTGTAACAATCAGCTGCAAGAGGAAAATCCCTGAAGGCAAGATGGAAGTGTCCCTTGCACCATCTGCCGCTCTGCTCTTCTAGACAGAGCCCAGCAGCTCCCCACTTCAAGAGCTGAACTTCCTCTTCCTGTCTGCTCAGCCGAAAACAGGTAGAGCCTCACCTACAGCTCTTAGGTTTTACAAAAACACTCATAAGAGAAACTCAGATTACTGACATCTCAGGCATCTTCCTGCTGGAGAACACAGTCTTTATGCAAAATTTATCTCTCAGCTTTATGCAAGGACAGACCTATCACATGACAGGTTCACAATCCCTCCCAGGTCTTCCCTGGAGGATGGACACCTTTTTCCTCAAGGCTACTTGATCCTGTGTTTCTCTGGTCCCTCTCATCTCAAGGGCAGTGGGGAAGGTGGGCCTCTGAGGCCTGGCTCAGGACCCATGCCTGCCATCCTCCCTTCCAGGCAGAAAAAGCATCCCCCGTTACTCTCCAAAGCTACATATTGCTGTGTTCTAACAAGATGAAATCATTAAAATGATTTTAATAAAAATAAAATCATGAATAACATGTACCTATAGTGCAGATCTCATTAAACCTGGGGGCTGTAAAACCCTATACTTTAGAAACATGGCCTCTTCCTCAAAGCAGCTTCCAGTGAGTGATCCAGGATCTGATTTACCCATTTTGGCCCTGGTACTGGAATAGGCCTCACTTGGCCAAACAACTATCTCACCACCGTGGTGATACCATCTTTAAGAGAACAGCTAGTAGATGTGACTGTAGCCAGTACAGAACGAACTAGCCCTGGAAAGGACCACTGCTCTGCTATGCATGTGCTGTCCACGGGGGCAACACCAGACATAGTCTGAGATGAGAATCTCTTCTGCGACACCCTCAGATCACCCATGCCCCACTTTTCAGGGATTAATCCTGACTTTTTGATTAGTTAACACTTTCTGGCCTTAGGGTGACGTCATCTCCGGCCAGAGACAAAGCAGTTGGGGCTTTGATTATTCCTGCTGAGACCTGAGCTCTAGACAGCAGGACAGCCACCAGTCAGATCACCCCTTCACCCCCAGAGCCACAACACCTCTGTTTGCTCTTGCTGACTAGTTAAGTGGAAGAGTTGAAATGTTTTCTTCAATAATTATAGAAATAGAACATGTTTTTCACATTAAAGAATCAGGGCTGAGACTGCAGCTAAATGGTAAAGCACCTGCCTATGGTCACAAGTCCCTGGGTTTGACCCTTGACATCACAAACAAAGTTTAAAGATAGGAAATTACCTTTATGCAGGCAATATATGCATACACATAAAATAAAAAAATTTTTTAAAGTAGGAAATTACATCATCATCCAAAGCTCTTCCCTCTAGACAGCATTACTTTCCAGTCTTTCTCTCCCTTTGCAACAAATTTTCAGGTTTTCAACATTGCTTAACTAGGGCACTTTGTAAATTTTTACTTTATTTTAGCAAAAATATGGTATAAATTTTTATGAAACATTGTTCTATAGTTCTTAGAGTCTTCTTAATTGATGTGTCACTGAGTACTTAAATCTTATTTCTATTTTGGGGACTATCCTAATATTTCTGGTTTATTATAGTATGGAGTCCTGGGTAGAAAATCCTTACACACACACAGACACACAGACACACACACACACACGCACACACACACACACACAAAACAGAACACACACACACCACTGATTATTGGTGGACCCAACAAAGACTTTTATCCAGTCTGTGCTAGAGTTACTGGAACTTAAAAACCTCTGTTCTTTCCCATATTGCTGTTGGAAGAGAAGTGGAGCAGAGACTGAATCTTTGTGGCTGAACTTCTGTGACTGTGATCTCAAGCCTAGCCTGGGTGGGAGGTAGAGAACCTTGCTGTGGGATCGAGGCCGGTCAGACAAGAGAAGCCAAGCTGAGACCTTAGTGGACAACTCCCAGGGAAAAGAAATGGCTCGTGGTTTTTGGAACACTGATGTCCAACATTCAATGTTCTGTTAGTCACAAGCTCCAATGTGTTATTTAGGGAAATTGTTATTGTCTCTTTTACTAAAATAGCCAAAAAGTATGGGCAAAAGAACAAGTTTAAGTGAAGGAAGGGCAACATCACTCAGTGTGTTTGTTGCCTTCTTCAAAGTCCTCATACCATGTCATGAGAGATGAATAAAGTTTCTGTGAGTCTAGATGCCTAGATGACCAGAGGTCATGAGCCATTTGAAATGTCTATTCCAGCCCCTGCCTGAACTTTCTTGTCTCCTACAAACCAACTTGATGGAAAGTGGTGGTAATGGAAGGGGCTGGTGGCTGGAGAGTAAATTCAGGTTCCTGCAGCCTTTTGTCAAGGTCTTACACACTCTGCAGGTGGTTACTCTGATCACTAAGGGTGTGCAATCCTGCTTCTTGTGTTGATGTTGAAACACTGTATGTGCATCCTGTGCTGGGAGTTGTATTTGTTACCCAAGCTTCAGCAAGAAGAGCCTGTACCTGGCATCTCCCTATTTACTCTGGGGTGACTTTCTCTTTATGAGCGAATGAATGACATTCGTTCTGTCTTCAGCAGAGCCAGTTCAATACCAGTAGATCTGGGAGGAAAGCCAACTACCCACAGACTTTGTCTTGATTTACAAACTGGCAAGTTCTTGTCAAAGTAGC
Source organism: Nannospalax galili (assembly GCF_000622305.1). NCBI lineage: Eukaryota > Metazoa > Chordata > Mammalia > Rodentia > Spalacidae > Nannospalax > Nannospalax galili. The sequence goes on along the minus strand of NW_008331125.1, from coordinate 537,067 downwards.
TTTCAATTCTTGAGCCATCTGAGACCTAGCAAACATCTATGGAAGAAGTCAACCATGGTGCCTCTCTTTTCCCTCTGCTCCCAGAGGTGATTAGCAGTCTCCTAGTCTCCATGGAACAGTGCCCCCTCCCTACTGTGCATCCATCACCCTCTTACTCATTTGACTGTCCTCTGTTGTCTCCACCTAAAAGGTGGGTCACAGTGCCTAAGAGTGAAGTTCCAGCCTTTTGATGACCTTTTAATGCCAGCAACAAGCCCACCAGCTCCCAGATCTCCAAACCAAGACTCCTGCTGCTCCAGTTTCTGAAGGATGGTTTCCTTCTTGCCATCCAGCTCACACAGAACTGGCAAAAGGCCAACTCCATTCTCATGTCCAGTGAGGTCAGCCTCTCTAGGCCTGGGATCTTAGCACCCTTCTCCCAAGCCACAACATTCTCTAGACACTTGTTGACCCTACTGTGTTGTCCTGCTAAAAGGCTACCTACTTTTTGAATTCTTTCCATCTCCTCCCAGTTATTTGTGATAGCTCTTAGAAGCTTAAAAATAACATTTATTTCCTCAGTGGTTTTGTATATTTCCATTTGGCAAACTTTATTTTGTTCCATGTGTTTCTAAGGGAACAGAAACAAAATGGTTTATGTCCTACTTCCTACACTGACCTGTCTGATGTTGTCAGAACCGGAAATTCCCTTCAGTCCAAAGTGGGTACACCCAGCCACAAGTTGAGCCTTAACACAGAAACTATATACACTACAAAGACAATGGGCATTGTTTGGTTGTTGGAAAAATCTACTGCCCTGGACTTCCCCTAATCAGACAGTGAATTTTTAAATTGATTCATGCTACTTTGTATGGATATAATTATCGTATAAACATGGTTTTCATTAAGCCATTACTATGACAACTGAATCCTGTTATTAACATGAAAGTAACGACAGGATAAGAAGTCAAGCTGGAAGGGAGTAGTTACTAGTACAGGCTTATGGGGGCAGGGGGCTTCTGGAATCCATGAAATGTTCTATTTGAAGAACTGGGTGGTAGTTATGTGAGTATGTTCACTTTGAAAATTTATTGGGTTATACATTTATAGTTATGGTTTTCTATGTGACCTACTTTAATAAGTTTACTTAAAAGGAAAAAGCCAGGTCTGGAGAGAGGGTTCAGTGATTCAGAGCACAGGCTGCTCTTGCAAAGGAACTGGCTTTGGTTCCCAGCACCCACATGGCGGCTAACAACCATCTGCTATTATAATTCCAGGGGATCTGACGCCATCTTCTTGCCTCCAAGGGCACTACAGAGATGTGGTACCCTAACATACATGCAAAAAAAACACTCATACACATAAAATTTAAAAAAAAATAAAATACTTTTAACATTTTTTTTGAAAAAGATAAAAAACCAAAAATAAGAGGTTTGTGTTGAGGTAGGCAATAAAAGTAATCACTCCTTCATTCAACAAGAGCTGTTTTAGTACCCACTTCCTGTTCCATGCATACACTTTGTACATAATAAGGCAGGGAATAAACATGGGGACACAAGGCCT
>NW_008331125.1:530935-535423 GCF_000622305.1 Nannospalax galili | reverse complement strand
ATAATAATATATAATATATGTTAGTATAATATATAATACAATTATATTTCTAGGTCATCTTCTTTAAATTCACATATATTAATTAAATATAATAATGGATTTCATTATGACTTTATACCTATACAAAATGTATTTTTATCAGACTCTCGCTCTATCACCCTCTTGTTCTCTCCACTTCTGTTGATCCTCTCCTCTTCCCAGCTGGTCTGCTTTCTATTTTCACCTCTTTTGTTTTTATGTTTAGGATGTTTTGATTTTTGATGCTGTTGTTTTCTTCTTGTTTTGTTGTTTTGGTAACCCCATTGCATTTTGTTGGGGCTTCTTGATGGATCTGGGGTGAAGGATTATATACAAAATCATGGGCTTTCCACTAATTGTTATGCCACTGAAGACAATGTCTCCCTCCTCCAGCAAACATAAACTGCCTGTTCAGGGAAGAATAGGCCTCATGCATGATCAACCCCCACTCATGGAAGGATGCTGATAGGCCCAATTTTGTGTGGGTCTTAGGCCTGCCACTAAACATAAAAGTTTCGAGAGCAAGAATGCAAAGGCATTGTCATGCTCTGAAAATAGCACCCCACCTGACTCCACTCCTTCCTCTAGCTCAAATTCTTTTTGTCCCTTTTCCATGATGTTTCCTCAGTGCTCAACCTAAGGTATATGTAGGAGTTCTCAAGTGCAGTCTTCACAGCTTTTCTGTAAATCTAGTCCTATTCTAAATATAAAATAGTATATTTTAAGAGTCATGAAAATGACCATGAGGTCAGAGGTTATTTTTGTACTAAGGGAATAAAAAGTGGCTTTATAGATGAAAAGATACTTGGAAAAATATTTAAAGGAAAAATGAGATCATAAGAAAAAGAAGCAAGAAAGCAGTCTTCAGGGAGGGGCACATGGTACAAGAAATCATAGAACATGTAAAAGGACGCTGCAGTGCAGAGTTCTATGAGGCTGAATTAGGAGGGTAACAGAGTGATACAGGGTCGGACTGGAAAGGCAGAGGTCCCTAAGAGAAAATCAGGAGGAATCTTACATTTCATTTTATTAACTACTTTGTGCCAGGGATCAAATCTCACTTAGACAAGTGTTTTACCATGGAGCTATATCCTCAGCTGAAATTTTAAAAGATAGCTAAGACACAAAAAGTTAGCTCTGAATTGCCATTGAAATCCATAATTTTACAGTAAGAGATATAAAAGTTCATTTGGAAACAGAAAAAAATGTAGTGAAATCAGCTCCCCACACCTGCACCCATCTACATGGAGCTAAAGGAATCATCATCACAACACTCAAGCAGCACCCTCTGAGTGCCCAGTATTATCTCCTGCAATCACCCTGGGAGCTGTATGAAGCAGCTGTTCTTGTTTTATTTTACAGATAGAGAATTGAGAATGCGTTTGCTTCCAACAAACACGAAAGTCATAAATATAAAAAATAGATACTGCCACCTGAGATCTTATTCGGTTCCAACAAACACAAAAGTCATAAATGTCAAAAGTAGGTGTAGCACTTAGTGCCAGAATGTGCTTCGGTGGTTGAAATGGAACTCCAAGTTGGAAATAGCTTTACACTTACATTTTATTTAAACTTATTTTTTAACTGAAAAGAAAATCATCTGGGACGAATTTAAGTTCTTCAAGACACAATGGTCTTGATAAACCCATTTATCAAGTGTGTTTTATGGAATAATTCAGAGAAGTATGTTTGGCAAGGGGTAATTATCACATGGGGTACCAAAATCCAGTAAGTCTGGCCTGTACAGAGCAGACAGAGCACGAGAGGGCTTTTTTCCAATTTCGCTGGAAAGTCTTCTTTTGCAGAGTGAGAGAAAACACAGCTATGCTGCACGGTCTGTTACAGATGTCCAGCTCTGAGCTGTGAATGTCTCCACACTGATCTGACAGAAGTGGAAAGGATTCAGCATGCCTGTCTTGGGGTTTCTAGAAGCATCATGACTTGCCTTCAAAGTCAAATCGCTATGTAGTTGAAAGTCATATGGCTCAATAGTTAATAATGTCATTTTTCTTTCTCCTATTAAATATTTGGATGACACACAGTGAGAAAACAGTTTTGTTTTTAAAGTTATGTATTGGGTTTTTAGTAACTCTCTAATCATGCAGAAATGAAAAGTTCATCAAAAATTCACAATTTCCATTGGGAATTTTCTTCCTTTTGTTGTTTTCTAAGACTCCCCTTCCCCAAAACAAACCACAAAACAATTCCCTCCTCTTATTTGTTAAAGAGAATTGAATTCTTGAGTGGAATTTTTGTTTTCATATAATTCCAGACATACTGCATCTATACCTGACAGTCGCGAGGTAGGCAGGCAGCCCAGTTAACAAAGCAGCATTTTGTTCTGATCTTGCCACTCAGGGTATGATGAAAACTGGAACAAATATGGAAATCACAGAGGTGCCAGAACATTACATTTAAAAAATGGAATTATTTGAGTCAATCTGGAATGTCTGGTTCTCTTGGTTTAGGCCTCATGGGTAGCATTGTGCTACAAAAACAACTGGAATTGGCGACCAGGATTCCAGAAGGGTAACATAATCCTGTACCTTTGCAGAGAGATGCTTATCTCTGTCTACTGTTAGCAGAAAAAGGCTGGATTCTTCTACCTTTTCATGTTTCAAAATGAAAATTGTTCAGCTAAGTTCCAAACGTGAATGGAATTTGGAACTAGCAGTGGGTGGAGATACTTCCTCTAGCCTTTGGTTTGTGCTGGGTTTTATTTGAAATAACTGCCCTGCCATGACTCAATATCCTCTAGAGCCATAGAAACACAAGGCTGGGGAAGGATCATCTTCACCACTTCCTCTTAATTTGACAGTTATAGAAAAAGTCCCAGCAAAGGTTAGGAAGCAGGCACTCAGTGCTCAGATCTGTTGAGAAGACAGGAATGCTTACCTGAAACCTAAGAACTGGCAACTGCTTAAGCTCTCTTCTAGAAAGTGCATTCTGGAACCCATGACTTACAGTCCTTGGAGCAATGCTAGTACCTCTGCAAAGGCCTCCACCAAGAGCCAGGAACATTGGACAGGTCTCTTTTCTCCTCTCACCAGCACACAAGGGATGTTAGGCATTCTGTTTTGTCACCACTACACACAAGTTATAGGGGTATGAAGCTTTGAGAAAGGGTTTAGAAAAAACAAAGGGAATTGCAACATCTGAAGGAAGGAATTTTAATATCTTAGGGGCCTCTTCCCTTGAGGGTTAGTCTAATGCCACCATCCTGCTCTTCCTGGCTCAGTAGGTTTTGATATCTGGCCTGTGTACTCTGGAAGTTTCTAATGGCTCCATGTGGACAATTAAAATTCATGGTGTCACCTAAGAGTCTGGGATCCAGCTTCCTTGAAAGCATCACCTTCAGTATGGATTGCAGACTTGTTTCTGAATTCTTCTACTTAGAACATGTACGTATACACACACACACACACACACACACACGGATATTCTCCTGATCTACTATAATCAAATGCAAGAAATATATCATTTATACAATAATATTGTCTAATACAGTGTTTCTCAGCTGTCAGTGAGTTCATGAGTCATTAATTTGACGGCTGCAACTCTGCAGTTAGACACACACACACACACACACACACACACACACACACACACACGGATATTCTCCTGATCTACCATAATCAAATGCAAGAAATATATCATTTATACAATAATATTGTCTAATACAGTGTTTCTCAGCTGTCAGTGAGTTCATGAGTCATTAATTTGAAGGCTGCAACTCTGCAGTTAGAAACAAGCTCCCAAAGGAAACCACCACTGCTGCTGCACAGCCCAAACTCTGAGCGGCAGGGGTCTAATATACAATCTATAACTTTCTTCAGTTGTCCCAAAATATCTTTTATAGTTGTTCTTTTTTTAAGAAATAATTTATTGATAATTTCATACATGCATATAAGGTGCTTTGATCAAATCGATGCCCACTCCTTCCCCTCCAACTCCTCCCATATCTCTCCATCACTTTTTTCCTGATAACGTCATGTAGTCTTCTTCTTTCATTGATTTATTTTTTTTATGGGGCTTTTGGCTACTCTAACATTCCCCCCTCTGAACAGGTAACCCTAAAATCTTTTAAGAATTAGATAAAAGCTCCCAAATATTTTTTATACTTTTCGTCTTTGGAACAGAGTATGTTGCTAAAAGGTCCAAGGACATTGTGAGTCTTAGCCAAGAATCTGACTACTTTTCTTTGGGGTGTTTTTACCCTAACTGCCTAGACAATTCCTACCTCCTATTCTTATCACACCATCCTCTGAAGAGGTTACCCAACTTGCAGATAGGGAATTGGGACACAGACTGCTCTGGCTTTTTCCATGCTGAACAGGGACTCAGGGTCAGGCAATTGGAATACCACTTCAGTGGGTCTATCTAAAAGACTCCCAAATTGCATAACTCCTATCTCTAAGGGGAAGAGAAAGTCCTTGAATCATAGGAGATGTGAAGGAGAAGTAAAGGCAA
>NW_008331125.1:530242-530891 GCF_000622305.1 Nannospalax galili | reverse complement strand
TCCTCATTTTTCTTTTGTCTTCCAAGGCTGGACTCTAGAGTGATGGATTCAGGATTTGCTTTCAGGTATTTTGATAGCTGTTGGAGTGGTTAGAATCAGTGTCAATTCCCTCTCAAAGGCTTCTAGATAGGGGGAGAAAACAAATTTATCCATCATTTTAAAACAATAGCTGGTTGTCTCCCTTAGCTACAGGTAGGCACTACAGTATTGGAGACCAAGATTTGAAGTCTTACATCTGAGCCCCACTTCCTGGTTAGGAACAAAATCATCAATGAGAAATAACTGTCTAAATAACTTTTATATAGACTTAAGCCTAATGTCTAGGAAGTGTAATCCTTTGAACTCTTAAAGAAATATACTGATGATGGTACTCTTTGGTTATACTTTCCTTTTGGGTGTTTAAGACCATGCAGTTGGCCCAAATAAATCAATTTATTTTTATACTTAAGATCATTTGAGGATCTGTTCCTCAGGGGTCACATGGGCTTGGGAGGAGCTCCTGGCTCCTTTCTTTTACCAGTTCCATTTATGTGAAGATAAGTCAAAGGTCCTGTTCAACCATGTCTGGCTTCACTTAGAAGCATGAATGAGATGTTTCCTCTGAGTTGACCCTCCTCTTTGTAGACTGAACACTGGTTCACGTCCATGG
>NW_008331125.1:502807-529887 GCF_000622305.1 Nannospalax galili | reverse complement strand
AACAGACCTTCATCACTTGCTTAGGCTTTTTGAATTTTTCTGTCTATTTTGGAAAATGTCTTCATTCCCATATCCTTTTAACATCTTTTACATTCTCATTGTCTTTTTAAATTAATAATTATGAGACATAATAGCATTAACAAATAAATTTTCCTACTGTTGGGAGACTTCTTTTCCTGGGGATACTAGGTAATGTTTATTCTCTTTTAAGGTTCTAGTGTCAAGCCAATGTTTGATTAAAGTTTTACTGGGGAACCAATGAATTTACTGAGCTTACTTACCAAGATAACTGAGGGGTTGCTGAGGTGTATGTATGACCTGAGGGTATGCACACTGGAAAGCCTTTACCCAGCATGGGTCATGCCTTCTCTTCCTAGCCTTCCCCAGACTGTATAATTTAGCCCTTTCCAAATCCAGGAGACCATGTGTGATTAGGGCCAAATTACATACAGTTGACTGAGAAGAATGGCTGGATAATCTGGTGAGGGTCCAATGACCCTGCTTGGCCCTCCTTTAATGAATGAGCACAACCGTCAACAAGCCCAATTGTGACGATGTTTAGCGATCAGGTTCAGCTGAAGTCATGATGATGGTAGTTATTTCATGCAGAAGGGGCTGCTGTATAGCATTTAATTAAAAGGACCACCACGTGGAGGCAGGATCCAGGGGCTCTCAGGCAGTCCCCTGTGTTCTCAGGCCCTCTGCCAGAGGGAGGCCAGAACTCAGCACTCTCTGCTGAGATCAGAATCACTACGCCAATGGAGGTCGGAACCCACCCTCTCAGGCTGTCTGCTAAGATGTCAGCCTTAGCCTACCCTATAGTTGTTCTTTCCCCGTACTCAAGATCCAGATGGGAACTGTGGATAGCCTGTGGCTGTCAGTCTCTTTCAGCAGAGGGTGTAAACTTTTCTCTGGTTGCTCTCTAAGTTGCTCAAAGATCCAGAGAAAAGGTTAAGATTTCTTATTTTGCTAAGACTCCTCTACCCTTTAGGTACCTGAACAAGAACCCCCCTCCTTACCATGAATGCAAGAGAGAGAGACAGAGAAACAGTGATGTCTTGTCCAGTTATTCTAGAAGGAAGCACCTGTAAATAGTGTAAAGTGCTGTGAGACAGACACTGGCTAAGCTCCATCATGTTTTGGGGCTTTTTTTTTTTTTAATGTAAACCACATACTTTTATCATCAGAGAGGTATGATGCCCAGCAGTATAACAGTCCCAATCAGTTTGCAGGGAGTTTTACTGTTCTAGTTCCAGAATTAAAGATCTCTAGACTCTTCAGAGACAACAGAGCCCTTAGGCTCTATGTCCGTACCTGCATACAAGTATGGTACAACTTCCGATTTGCAGGACTTAGAGATGTAGAGTTCAGATCAATTTAATTCCTTCCTGGATAACTAAAAGATTCAAACCCTTACAATGAGCCCTGGGGACTTCCAACTCTCCCCACTGATCTGTTTAGTTCTATATTTCCCTCTCTCACTGAATGTGATTGCCCGTAGCTGCCTAGCCTGCTGCTTCTCCATTTATGGCAAACACTGCTAAGAAGAAAGGATGATAAGTTAGTATTTCTGGTTAGTTGGCTAACAGATACTCTGAACCTGAAGACTGGGGACTCGAGAGATGACTTCACAAGCTAATAGAAATGGGTATGTTATGTGGCACAGAACATAGGGCTCTTGGGGCAAGAGTAAGCATCTCAAAGAAGGAGGCAGCATGGAATGGTATCCAAGAAGTTCCCATTCACTAAACTTACATTTTGCTCTAAGGTCACCACTCTCCGGCAGCAGAGAAGTAAGCTAACAGGAGGAAAAAGAATCTAGGATTGGAGGATGTCCCCCCACCTCAGACAACACTCCCATATGAGAGTATCTTATCATTTCCTATGTAGGGTTTACAGTGTGCCTGTGTCCCCACATGGCACCAACAGCTAGCAGTTATTGATTGCTTTCAGCCACAATACCATCTAGACTTCCCATGCATTCAATCATTTAACCTCCAAAATAGTCTGAGTGGGTGGGGTAGGCCTACTGCAATTTGCATTTCACTAATGATGACAGTGAGGCATCCAGAGATAACCAGCCCAATACAACTCATTTCTAAAAAGGAGGACCACGAAGTAGTTTCCAAGGCCAGAGTTTGTAACTCTTTACCTCCTGAAGAGGTAAAGATAAAACTTTTGTTGCCTTGGGACTGGAGAGACTGCTCAGCAGTTAAGAGTGTTTGCTGCTCTTGCAGAGGACCCAGGTTTGATTCCTAACACCCACATGAGAGCTAGCAACAAACAGTCTTTAACTCCAGTTCAAGGGGATCTGATGCCCTTTTCTGACCTCCGCAGGCATGGTTGCATGTACCTACATGCAGGCAATGCACTCTTACACATAAAATAAAAATAGCCGGGCATGGTGGTGCATGCCTTTAATACCAGCACTTGGGAGGCAGAGGCAGGCAGATCTTTGTGAGTTCAAGGCCAGCTTGGTCTACATAGTTCAGATCAGCTGGGACTACAGGGAGACCCTAATAATAATAATAATTTTTCTTAAAAAATATTGTTGCCTTACAGAAGTTTAAATTCTAAAATATGTAGCGCACATGTATTGTCTGCTCATCCAACTTAGCATTATTAAAATTTATAATGCTTTGCAATGTACTTCTCTTTAAAATGTCTTGCCCTGGTTTTTTGCTTTTCCTTTTCTGGTGGGCTCAGCACAGACCTCCTGGGGAAAAGACTTGTGCCAGAGAGGAAAGACAAAGATTCCATCTATAACTCACCCTGGACAGAGCTTCCCATGGTGCAGGTGGGATTGAAGAAGGGATTTATGAGGGGAGGGGAAGGGAGGGAGCCAGCTTGTTGGACAGGAATCGGGAGGTTTGCTGCGACCCATAGACAAACACCAAAAGTTACGTAGACATTGCTATTTGTGGAGATAGTGGGACGGTGTCCTTGCAGGACTTTTGGATACAGTTTTATACTGATTTCTACCACCACCACACCCCCACCACCATCCCTGAATTCCTCCTACTTCAGGGAAAACGGAAGTCCTGGGTTTGCACTATTATCTGTGTCTCCCCATCCTTGCCTCGTCCTTCGCAAGTCAAAAAAAAAAAAAAAAAAAAAAAAAAACCCCTCCCCCCCTGTGGTTTGTTTTTTTTTTTTAAAAAAAAAAAAAAGGCCCCTCTCTCTCTCTCTCTCTCTCTCTCTCTCTCTCTCTCTCTCTCTCTTTGTCCTTTCGGGTCCATGGTGTCAGCAGCGTACTGCCAGGAAGCTCCATAGGTCACCAACGGGACCAAAAATGGCATGATAAACAGTACAAGAAAGCCCATTTGGGTGCAGCCCTTAAAACCCACCCGTTTGGAGGCGCTTCTCATGCCAAGGGAATCGAGCTGGAAAAAGTAGGGGTTGAAGCTAAACAGCCGAATTTGCCTATCAGGAAGTATGTCAGGGTCCAGCTCATCAAGAAGGGCAGGAAGATCACAGCCTTTGAGCCCAGTGGTGGTTGCCTGAACTTCACTGAGGAAAACGATGAGGTTCTGGTTGCTGCATTTGGCCGGGAAGGTCATGCGTTGGTGATAGTCCTGGAGTCCGCTTTAAGGTTGTTAAAGTAGCCAATGTGTCCCTTTTGGCCCTGTACAAAGGCAAGAAGAAAAGACCAAGATCCTAAATGTTGATGAGGGAAACCCAGTAGTAATAAATTTTCATATGATGACAAAAAACTTTATTTGTATTATTTTAAATTATTTATACGTGTGCGTGGGTGTATGTGCACATGAATGTGGGTGCCCTTAGAGGCCAAGGTTGAATCCTCCTGGAGCTGGAGTTACAGGTGGTTGTGTGTCATCCAAAATAAGTACTGGGAACAGAACTGAAAGAACAATACATGTTCTTAGTAGCTGAGCCCCCTCTCAAGCCCTCACTTGGTCTTTTAAACCCCATCTCCTCCTTCTCCCATCCATCATTTTTTTTTCACTTTTAGTATTTATTTTTTACATTTCTTTCCTTTTTTACATTTATTTATTTATTTATTTATTTATTTATTTATTTATATATTTGTGGGAATGCATTGTACACACATGCCACAGGACACAGACGAAGAGCAGAGGAAAATTTGTGGGAGTCAGTTTTCTCCTGCCACCATGTGGGGTCCCGAGGACTGAACTCAAGGTATCAGCCTGGGTGGCAAGCATTCTTACTGCTGAGCCATCTCACCAGCCCCCATCTTCTCTCTTTACTTTGTGCTTCCTCTGGCTCCTTCCTGTCAGTACAGGTTCATGCTGAAATCCCTCCTGAAAACAAAAAACTCCCTCAGTCTGCCTTCTCCTCTCTGCTCCCATCCTCATGGAAGCCCTGAAAGCATCAGTGAACTCATCTGTCCTGTTCAGAACCCTGTAGTACCTCTTACCAGGCTTAGAACAAAATAATTCCTCACTGTAGTTAGCACAGACCACGGGCTCTGGTCTTGGTCCCTCTCTAGGGTGTCGCCAACCACTCTTGCTCCCTGAAAGCCCCAAGCTTATTTGTCTCTTTGCTTTTCCTTTCCCTCCTGCTTTTCCTAAACTTATGGAGATTTCATTCTCCAATTCCACCCAAACAGTCCTTCCTGAAAGAGGCTAGACACTGTCTAAAATCGCTGTTCCAACCCCACCACTAACCATCACCTTTTATCTCTTTACTTTGATTTATTTTCTTTCTGCTGTTCATCATTCCCAAGATCAGGTTTTATATTACTTGTTTACTTATTTCTAATTTATTCCATTAACTGTAAGAATAATGAGAGCAGAATCTTGTCTTATTCATAGTTGTTTCTTCAGTGTCTGGCACATCATAAGTACTGAATAATAATTTAATAAGGAAATACATCCTGACGAATCCTAAATCTGTTTTTATCCTTTTTTGCTGATAGAGAGATTCATATTTCTCACTGTCTTTGACCCCTATGTCCCAAAGGACGATCACATTCAGCATGCAGAAAGCTGAGGTCTTTATTCTTTCCATTGTTTTCCCCAGCTGTCCTTTCCTAGTCATTGCAAACTTAGCTAAGAGCCCTGACACTTATTCAGGCACACAAGGCACAGCATCTGGGTATGGCTCTAAATTTTACTCTCTTCTCACTTCCAAATGATCATTAAATTCTGCCATCTTCACTGGTGTTAGATTGGGTTCTTAATTGCAAACAACAAAATCTACTCTAGGAAAGAGAGAGAGACAGAGACAGACATAGACGGAGAAACAGAGACAGAGATTATTAAATTATTAGGTAACACTGCAGGCCTGAGACGGAGGCTTTGCACATAGAAAAAGGCCCAAATCACCTTGCAAGGTATCCAGTGGAAATTCTGCAATTGCCTCAGATTACATGCAAATCTTGGGTGAGACCAGCAGCTAGAACTCTTGTTTCTCAGGGAAACACCACTACCCTAAAACAGAGTCCATGTGATATTTCCTTTTTCATATCCCTGTCTTCCGAATCAAAGTCCTGGTGGCACCAGCTAGCCAAGCCCAGGTCTCATGCTTGGGAAACTGAGAGTTTCTGACTTCTTCATCCTCGAAGGAAGACAGACTCATGAATTAGGAAATTCACCAACACAAGAAGGGTGTTCCGGAAATGCCTAGCAACCTCATGGGAAGCCTCCTTTTGAGTTGTTGGTCAGGATAGTCCAAGAGACTCCCAAAATCATACAGGTGGTTGCCATTGCCCTTGATTGCCTCCCAGAACTTGAAGGCAAGACTCTATTGCTGAAGACATAACACACTTCACACAGAGAACTTGGAGCAATTGGGCTGGAACTGACCTGGAAGTCTCCTCCCTGAAGACTAGTTCTCATAATACCAGAAGATACTATACAAGCTGCCAAGGGGGAAACCAATCAATGGTCCTACCTAGCTGTAAAGCCTAAAAACCACGACAACAACCAGCCCAGCAAATGATCTCTATTAGTGCAGTTGTAGAACTTTTATCTTGGGGATAAAAGTCGGCCCACCCAATGGACAGGAAATCATGTGTGTTACTGTAAACATAGCCAAGTACATGTAGCTGGAGAGGCCATAGACCCTAGAGAAAAACCTGCTTCTATTACTTCCCTAAACCAATGTAATTTCTTACTGCATTATAAATATGAATCTTTCTATTTACAGACAAGTGTACCTCGCACCACTGATCAGAGAAGATCCTTTTTGTAACAGATGGAGGCTAATACAAAGTTCCACAACTGGTTAAAGGCAGAGAATAAGTCACTGTGAGATGCCCATCCCTAAGTGACACATCCACAATGCAACTTCTACACCTAAGGCTCAGGGAACATGGTAGAAGAGGGGGTGGAAAGATTGTAAGAGCCAGAGGGACAAGACACCTTTTCTATACATGATAAGAAACCTGCACCAATGAAATCTTCACAGTTTGGTAGTCTAACAAGATCTACATAATGACAAAACCAGGTGATATGCCAAGGCAGATGGGGAAATTTCATGGGGACCCACCTCAAGATCAAGAGCTACAAGCAATCAATGGATGCTAAGGGAGACAGAATCAGTTCTCTCCAGGGACTAACTCCCTGAGAGGTCATCTAATCCTGAGTAGACAGGCCTAAACACGGGTATACAGGAGTACCACTAAATGGACTTAGTGCATATATGTAACAATAATGAAAATGAAGACAAGAAATTGAGAGGGAGTGGGGGTTGTGGGAGGAGTCAGAACTGGGAAGGGTGGAAATAACGCAAAGACGCTACTCATGTTTGAAATTCTCAAAAATAACAAAAAAGAAATGCCTACAAACCATAAAAAAAAACCTCAGATATCAACTAACACTATCTCCTACATCCCAAGTCAAGTCAACCACCCCCACCCACTGACTCACCTCCAGTTTCAGTTTGTGGTCTTGATAAATGTGGTAGCCACTTCCCAACTGGGTCCCCTTCCTCTTTTGTCCCCTCTACACTAACAATAGAGCAGTCCATGTCCAAATGCCTTGGATTGTCAAAGCAAGCTTTTTGTGATGTGATTCTTGCCCATTTTTTTTCCAGGATTCTCTCTACTCAGGATCCTGTGCTTTGGCTATCCCAAACAATTTGCCTTTCTCCAAGAGTCATTTACTCTGTCTCCCTCTTTTGTTTCTTTGTACATACTCACTTCTGCCATTGGAGTGATCCTCTCCCACACAAATTCATACTTCAAAATCCACCCTCATCATCCCCTTCTCTTTGCATCAACAAAGGATTGAGATCCACATCTAAGATGAGATGCTCCCAGTTGGCTCTCTTTGATACCTACCTCTATCAGTACTTATTCTATGGTATTCTAATGTTGACTTCTACACCTGTTTTCAACTCAGGACGTTACTAGACTATGACCTCCTGGTAAGCAGAAACCATTGCCTGATTTTTGAATTCTTAGTATGGTGTATGGTCCATAAAAAGACACGGTGAACTTGTGTTGGATGATTAGTAATGCTGCTGCTGTTACATGTGGTACTTGCCTCCATTTATGTAGCAGTGAACCAGGAGTCTGAGCACAAGGTGTACCTGAGACCATGCTCCCCCTGCAGACACTAGGGAAGGATCTGCCTCAGACCTCTGTCTTAGTCCATTCAGGCAGCTGTCAGAAAGTACTGTAGACTGGGTGGCTTGCTGACAGTATAAATTTACTTCTGGAAGCTGGGAAGTTTCAGCCTAGGAAGCCATCAGATTCAGTGTCTGAAGCAGGACTACTCCCTGGTTCACAGATGATTATCTTACTGTGCCCTTACATGGCAAAAGGGTGAAGGAGCTCTCTGGAGTTTTTATAAAGGCATTGATCCCATTCCTGATGGCTCTATCCTCATGACCTAGTGAACTCCCCAAGGTCCACCTCCTAATATCCTTACATTGGGCATATGAATATTTTGAGAGACACAGGCATCCAGTCTACAACAGCATCACCCCTAGTTTCTGAAAGTTACTTGCCTTGTCAGTATAATTCAAATCACTGAACATTCTCCCTGCATATATTTCTTTGTGTCCAAATTTCCCCATTCTATAAAACATCACACGGGTTGGGTTGCGGTTCATCAAAATTGACCATTTGCCCTATTTCAAGATAAGATCACATTCATTAAAAAGTCGTTAACTTTAGGAAAGACCCAATTAGGCACATAGTGCCATGTGTCTTGCAAAGTGCCTTGCACTTACCAGATGCTCAGTTAAGATGTGTTAAAAGATCTTGAAGGCCACTAGTGAGATCTGGCCGTCAGCTGGTCTGTGGGAAACCCCTGAGCAGAGGTGAGGTGGACAAGCACTGTCTCATGGCGACATCACTCTCTGCGGAATCTCTGCAGGACTAGTGGGTGGGAAGGCACACAGTGAAGTGGGCCATCTTCTCTTCAACAATATTATGACCACGTATATAATGTCCTAGGGCTTATTTCTACATTAAAAGGAAGGCATTAGGGCTGCCTGATTTTATGGCAGTGATGTCAAGCCAAAAGACTGTAAACATGCCATCCTCTGGAACACATCTGCTTACTTCACTTGGCAGATTCTTCCAGGGCTGGATGAGCTCCAGCTGATGTCTGGATGTCTGCATCCCATGTGAGAGCCCATGAGAAGATGCCCCCATCCACAGCCTGCTGCTCTGTGGTTTCTACCATGCTCCCTGTACTGATCCATTGAAGTGCTCTTTAATTCTGTTTTAGATTTAGACCCTGGAAACTTCTTAGATGCCAAGTACTTTACATGTCTTGTGTTATTCAATTTTTGCCAGACTAACACAAAACTGAGTTTTCTTCTAGTTGGGAAATATGTTATATATGCATAATATGAACAAATTTTGTCTATAGAGTTTAAGAACTAGTAAAAACAGGACTTAAGAAACCCAGAACATTATTCTAGTGTTGTGGAGGCTTTTGTGTACCTCACTCTAATGACATACCCACTCCACACTGTATGAGAAACAGCATGTAAACTTTGTGTTAACCATTCCTTCCTCTTCTTTTAGAATTATTTTATTTATTATTTTTATTTTGTGTGTATGAGTGCATTGCCTGCATATACATAAATGCACCCATATTGTGCAATGTCCAAGGAGGCCAGAAGAGGGCGTCAGAGTCCCTGGAACTGGAGTTACAGATGGTTGTTAGCTGCCATGTGGATACTGGGAGCCAAAACAAGGTCCTCTGCAGCCATTCCTTCAGCCTCCTTTGCTCTTCTTTACAGTTTACCCAAAGTATCAAAATACGAAACTTAGTTGGGCCAATTTTTGTCCTTTCTGCATAGGATCACAATGTCTATAGTCTAAGTAGCTTGCTTCTTTTTATCATTATTATACACAGTGTTGCCAGTTACTTTCTTCTATGTCACACATATGTAGTTTCTCTAAGCCATGTATTGAGAGAAATAATGGAAATAAAGTATGCACAGATTAATTTCACTAGATAATGCTGAAGGGTTTTTGCAAATGCTTATACCAAGTTACGTTTCTGCTAACAATGGGTTAGAGATCTAATATCCACATTTAACATTTAACATAATATTATCCACATCTAACATCCATATCTATTCCACATCCTTGCAATATTTGGAATCATCAAACTTAAAATTATTGCCTATCTAGTTTGCATGAAATGTAATTTTAGTATAGATTTCCCTGACTTCTAAAACTGATATATGCTAATAATTGACTTCCTCTCTCATTCCTGTCTGATTTTTCCAACATTTCTATTGAATTGCTTATCTTTTTCTTGTAGATTTTTAGGGAGCTTTAATATGCTCTTGATTGCAGTCTTTTTTATCTTATGCATTGAAATATTGCCTTTACCTTTATGAATTTACACTCTCCATATGATTTTCTTGTGATGACAGACATTTAACAGAATTGAATTTTCCGCTTTTTCTTCTGTGGTTTATATTTTTGTATCTTACTTTAAAGAATTCTTCTTTGCCAGTACAACATAATAAAGATATCCTCCTAATCTGCCTTCCAGAAGTTTTTATGTCTTTGCCTTTTACACCTAAGTCTTTATTCCACTTGACCTTGATGTTTGTGTATGATGAAAGGAGCGATCTAAATTTAAGTATTCTGTATGGATAATTACCCCAACACCATTTCTTTTCCACATTAATCTACAATGGCTATTCTCTTAACTAGAGTTTCCATGTGTACGTTGGAAGCTCTACTTAGAGGCTTCTAGTCAGTCCATCAGTCTGTTTATCTACTCCTGCACCCATACCACTTTAATTACTGTCCTTTTGCTATGTTTTGATATACAACAGAAAAAGTCTTCCCAGCTTTCCTTCCACCAGAGACTACTGACTCTTCTACACTTCTGTTCTTACATAAATAATCTAGAATTAGAAGCTGAAGAGATGGCTCAGCAGTTAAGAGCACTGGCTGCTCCTGCAGAGAACCCAGGTTTGATTCCCAGTACCCACAAGGCAGCTAACAACCATCTGTCACTCCAGCTCTAGGGGATCCAATGCCTTCTTCTGACCTCTGTGGGCACTGCATGACACAGGTATATCTACTTACATGCAGGCGATACACGCATACACATATAACAAAAATAAATGTTTTCAAGTATAGAATTAAATTTTCAAATTCTAGAAAAATTTCCAAGAGAATATTGACTGAACTTCTGTCAAGTCTTTGTATTTATCAATACCTGAAAACTCTGTTTACTTAAGACCCATTTGATCTCTTTCAATAAAGCTCATTTTCTCGACAAACCACTTTCACACTTTCTGGTTGCATTTGCTTCTACACATTTTGTTGTTGTTGTTGTTGTTGTTGTTGTTTGAGACAAGGTCTCACTATGTGGCCCCAGCTGGCCTGGAACTCACTATGTAGACTATCCCAGGCTGGCCTCAATCTCACTATGTAGACTATCCCAGGCTGGCCTCCATCTCACAGCAATCCACCTGCCTCTGCCTCCGGATTGCTGAAATTAAAGGCATGCACCACTATGCCTGGCTTTACATATGTTTTAAGTAGTTAAGTTTTAAAAATATATCTTGCTATTAATGATATATTTAATATGTTTGCTCGTATATTATGCTGTTTTTCTGCAAAACTTAATCATGAATTCTCAATCTTCAGATTCCTTGGACTTAAAGCTTTTCTTTTAACTTAACATTTCAAGGTTCACACTATACATTATGAGGGCTTGGGACATAGCTCAGTGACAGAGCACTTACCTAGCATGCATGAGGACCTAGGTGCAATCCCCAGTACAACAAGAAATTTTAAAAGGGACAAAAAAAATTTGGACCAGGCATAGTGGCACATGCTGTAATTCAAGTACTTAGGAAGCTGAGGCAAGAAGATTGCTGTAAGTTCAAGGCCAGCTTGGGTTACACACCAAAAACCCTATCTCAGAACAAGAAAAACAGCAAAACAAAAAATTATGTTATTTGTCTTTCTTATTTGCTTTTTTAAAAAGAGTCATTTATTTTCTCTCCTCTCTCTCTCTCTCTCTCTTTCTCTCTCGTGTGTCATGTGTGTGGTTGCCTGTGGTGGTCAGAAGAGGCTGTTGATCCCTGAAGCTGGAGTTACAGGTGGCTGTGAGTCACCCAATGTGGGTGCATGGGGACCAAACTTGGGTCCTTTGGAAAAGTGACAAGTGCTCTTAACTGCTGAGCCCAGGGTTCTCTTCTTCTATTCCATTAGTCTGTGAAACTGTTTCTATACCGGCACCATGCTGTTTGTGTTGCAATTGCTTTGTAATAAAACTTGAGATCGGGCAGCACTACGATGCCTCCTGTTGTTTAGCCTCTTGGTCTTTTTCCTATTGTCTAGCATTTTGTGGTTCCACACTGACTTTAAGATTTTATGTTTCTATTATTATGGCAATATTCACTTCACTCTTCTTCCCTCAAACAGAGCGTTTCTCCACACTGTGCTGTGTGAGCCTGGGGGAAGAGTGGCACAGCTGATGTGAAGCTTTCCTACCCTCTCAAGCACGTCTTTTCTTATTTCACCCATGTGCTGTGATCTGTCACCAGGATTCCTTGGCTCTTGTGAAGGCATTTTCAAGTACTGATGGAGGTTCAGTTATGGAGTTATATTATTATATGTATTACCTACATATGGATGGAAGTACATTATTATACATGTATATTAAAGGCTATTATTATAGTGACCCTCTTTAGTTCTTGAATCTTTTTCCATTTACATTAATGTAAAATTAACATATTTACTTTAGCTTTCTTTTAGTTTCTATTTGTTTTCTTACTTTTCAACCATCTTCCTGCCTCCTTGTTTAGGTTTGCCTCTTCTAAACAGCCTACACAGGAAATTTAACTTCATTTGGCATGTAATTTTATCTTTTTACTGGGTGTCATATAGATCATTTAAATTTATCACAACAAATACTAACATATTTGACTTTGTGTCTGGAGCTGCAGCATGTGCCATTTGTTTAACTTTTCCTCCCACCTCCCCTCACCCCACCCTACTCTGCCTTCTTTAGATTTTCTTTACTTTTTTCTTGCCTAAAATACATTCTTCACAATTTAATCATTGTTTTAATGATTTTCTATACATACAATTTGCTTTGCTTAATGCACATACTTAATAACATTCTTCTTCATTGTTCCGTCTCTGCAGAAAGGTGTTCTTATTGAAAGATAAAGCTTGACCATTTATAGAATTGTTTTCAATCTGTCATCAGAAGATAGGAATATTATTCTACTATATTCTGGCTTTCATTGTTGTTGCTAGAAAGAGAGAATTGTTGGAACTATTGGACCTCTAAAAGTAATCAGTCTTTTCTCTTTGATTGTTTTTTAAATAGTAGCTTGAGATATAATTCCCATACCATAGTCTTACTCTCCTAAGGCATATAATTCAATGGTTTCTTGTGTATTTAGAGTTATGTAACCATGATCACTATCTTTTAGAACGTTTTCATCACCCTCTGGCAAACTCTCTTCTTTCTGTGTCTGGGTTTGTATTTCTGGACATCACATATTAATGCAATTCCACAGTGTATCAGTCTTGGTGACTGGCTTCTTTCACTTAAGCACATATCTTTGAAAGTTTATTTACATAGTGTATGCCAGTGCTCCATCTGTTTTATGATGAATAATAATTCCCAATGTGAAGATATACTATATTTTATTTATTTGTTCATTGGTTGATAAGAATTTAGGTTGTTTCACTGATATGAATAATTCTATAATCAACATTAATCTTCAAGTTTGGATACATGCTTTCAATTTTTAAATATTTTATTTATTATTTTTATTTTTTATGTGTTTGAGTGTATTGCCTTACATGCATGTAAGTGCACCTATGTTATGCAATGCTCACAGAGGTCAGAAGAGGGCATTGGACCCTCTGGAATGGGAGTTATGGATGGTTGTCTGCCACCAAGCAGGTGCTGGGAGCCAAACCTAGGTACTCTGCAAGAGCAGCCAATGCGCTTAACCACTGAGACATCTCGCCAGCCTCACATACTTTCAATTTTATTGAATATATACCTAGGCGGTAGAATTGTAGGATCTGGTAGTAATTTGATGTTTAACACTTTAAAGATCTGTCAAACTGTCTACCAAAGT
This sequence comes from Nannospalax galili, assembly GCF_000622305.1. NCBI lineage: Eukaryota > Metazoa > Chordata > Mammalia > Rodentia > Spalacidae > Nannospalax > Nannospalax galili. The sequence continues at coordinate 516,360 of NW_008331125.1, read as the reverse complement.
GGCTTCACAATTCTTTGATAGCTTCAAAAAATCCATTTTACTATTACACATTTAGATATGGAATTTTTTTTCTAATCACTTTTGGGCATCATTGGAATTTCTGGATCTAAAGATTATAATCTTTAAATTGTTCTGGAAAAAGAAATCCTTAGGCACTCAGGAGGCAGAGGCAGGTGTCGCTCTGTGAGTTCAAAGCCAGCCTGGTCTACATAGTGAGTTCCAGACCAGTTAGGGCTATAGGGAGACCCTGTCTCAAAAAGACCAAAAAGAAAAAATCCTTAGCTATTATTTCATTTATGTTCTTGTGGGCTGGGAATGGAGCCCATTTGCTAAGCATGCATGGTGCCCTAGGCTTGATCCTCAGCACTGCACAAACTGGATATGGTGACATGTGCCCATAATCCCAGCACTTGGAAGATAGAGGCCAGAGAATCAACCAGTCAGAGTTATCCTCAGCTATATAGTAAGTTTTAGGCCAGCACTGCCGACATGAGACCCTATCTCAAAAATACAAATGAACAAATAAATAAGTGAAGAATCCTGAGTCTTTTTAGTCTATTTCCATTTAATCTTTCATGTTTTCCTTTTATTTATCTCTTTGTGTTGCATTCTAATTGATTTCTTTACCTTTATCTTCCAGTTTGCCAATTTTCTCTTTGGCTTCATGCCTTCTATTGAGTTTTAGATGTCAATCAATTCTTTTATTTCTAGAAGTTCTTTTAAGAGTCTTTTTCAAATTCACTTTTGTTCTATGAATGTTCTCAGTCTTTTATTTCTTAAATCAATTACACATAGTTTTCTGAACTGTTCTATGTCTGATTGTTCTGATAACTGAATATTGCAGATTTGCTTCTGTTGTCTTTTTTCCCCTTGTAATGTTCATAGTGCCCTGTTTTTTTGTTTTTTTTTTTTTTTGAAGTCTGTTTTTAGTTTTCTTTTATTGTGAGTTTCCTTGTAACCTTATCTGCAAAATTCCTTGAGGGTTGGGTTGAAATTGAGTTCCTCTCAAGGGGAATCAAATAGTTTCTGTTCGTATCCTAGGGACACTAAGCTGGCACTACTTAAATTAAATTCTTCACTCAAAGATTTTCAGCTACATACATAGGTGGCGTGAACTCAGGATACATTCTATGAGCTCCCAATTATGTTCAAATAACCTTTGAGAAGGAATTTCATTGTTTCTCCACTCAGAAACTAGACAATGAAGGCAAGTCTCCTTGCACTGCTTTCTGTATGGCAGAGCTGGTTTTTTCCAGTTCATGCCTTTAGGATTTGGTTTATGCTAGGGTGCTTTGTTCAGTCTTCATGTCAGGCAAACACTAGGCTTTATTTTCTCCTTCTTGAGTTCTTTCCATCCATCAAAGTGGTTGAGGTTTCCTGACCTAGGCCAAAATTCTTGGGGTGAAGATGATCCTAGTTCTCAGTACCTCTAGCTTCTGATTGTTACTTGATTTTGGGGATTTGAAGATTCTTTAATTTGAAGAAAGCATGACAATGTGGTTAAAACAAGCAAAGAAAAAGCCACAACTGTTTCCCCTGTCCCTCCTGTCTTCATTTTAGCAGCTTTGGTTGGTTTGGCCATTTGGCATTATCTAATTTGTTTTTCTATGAGAAATTGAAACCCATGTGATCTTAGCCAGAGAAAGAAAATGAGGCCCAGTAAAGCTGTAGCCAAATTCAGCAGCCATGGGGATGCTGACACCTTGAAAGAGCACAGGGAACCTTGCCTGTCACTCAGCACTCTGAGTGTCCACTCTATGGACAGGTGCAGTGGGAAACTCAAAGTCAGAGATCACAACAAAGGGTCCAGAAAAATTGTCCCTTGGAAAGGGGATTTTGTTCTTAGAACTTTCCCTTTGTTCCCACCCCCACCATGTCATCTGTTCATTAAAATATCTTTAGCTGGGCATAGTGACAAACACCTGTATTTCCAGCACTATGGAGGCCAGTCTGAGCTGTATAGCAAGCTCAAGGCTAGCCTGAGCTACATAGGATGACCTTGCCTTAAAAACCATGGGCTAAGGATGTAGCTCAGTGGTATAGAGCTTGCCTAACATAGACATATTTGATCTCTAGCACCTCAAAAGCAAAGCAAAATAACAAAAATCTTTACCCGTGTGTCTAGCAATTCTATATGTTATATAGAATAGGAAGAGATGGAAAAGGATGTCCCTTCAATCATCCGAGGTCAGTTTTTTTGACGTGTTTGTATGTCAGTACACCATACGTGTGCAATGCCCACAGAGCCCAGAAGAGGACATCAGTGTCCCAAGAACTGGAGTTAAAGGCAGCTGTGAGCTGCATGATATAGGTGCTGGGAACCAAACCTGGGTCCTCTGCCAAAGCAGTAAAGTGCTCTTAATTGCTAACCCATCTTTCCAGGGGGAGTCATTAAAACTGAGACTGGAGGAAACAAGAAGCAGACTAGAATGGCAAGACCACCATCACAGAGAGGAAGGTACTAGATGCCATTTGAGAAGTCAGAGGTCAGGGGTCAGAGGTCCGAAAAAGCTTCCTGAAAGATGACATCTAAAGCCAGGTGGGGTGGTATACACCTGTAATCCCAGTACTCAGGGTGAGGTAGGACAAGATGATCAGGAGTTCAAGGTTATCCTAGAATACATAGTGACTTCAGGTCATCTGGGCTATGTAAGAACCTATCTGGAGTACCACCCTAGGGAAAAAGGGTGATCTCTACAATAAGTCTCAAGGGGAAAAAGGATTAGCCAGGCAGAGATAGAAAGAGGCTGCAGTGTTCCATACACAGAAATCACCTGCTAAATGGTCTAGGACTTTCGTTACAAGAGACCAGTCTAGAAGGCAGACAAGGTCAAACAGGACTTACAGAACTTCTCAGTGACTTTAAGAAGTTTGGACTGTGTCTCATGCTAACAGGGAGCTATGGATGGGGTTTAAGGAACATTCCTTAGGAAAAAAAATGCTCTGGCCACATTATGGGGAATGTGGAGACAGTGGGGAGAGGAAACAGTGACAGGGTTCAGGAGAAGGAATAAGCCTTTTCTGGAGAGAACTACTGCACAAGAGCAGAACACAGGAGGGTATGAAGCCGGGCTCCATGTGGACCACAGTGGGGGAAAAACTAGGAACAAGCAGGGGCTGATCTTAGCCAAGGAATTCAGACTTTCCTGTCCCTCACACCTACACCCTGAGGTTGACCTTTCCTTTGTCCTCCTTTACCTTTTCTGAAAAATACTGACTGTGAAAATCTTCCAATGCATAGGATGCCCTCACCATACACCGCTGACCCCTCTATGAAACTAGTTCAGAGGAAATCTATTATCCAATTGGTAGGTCCCACACAGGGTCTTCTGTCAGGAGACTCCACTCCACCTCTGTATCAAAGAGGCTTTCTCCAGGGACTGGGGCTGGAGCCTAGCTTGCTTTCTCTCTGTGGGATGCCCAGGGCAGATGACAGGATCTGACAGTAAGGAGGAATATCTCTGCTCCTCTTCATGTGGAGTCTGTGGCAGAGAGCCAGGTAGCACCCAGACCCTGCTCACTTGTCAGAGTGCCTGTCTCTCTCAGCATGATTTGTTCTTTCCACCTTTGAGGTTTGGTAAAGCCACCCAAATTTTCAGCCAGAAATGTAGCTGCAAGCCAACACTGACAGAACACCCTGGTGATTTTCCAACATGAGGGGCCCAGGTGTGCAGCTCTGGCAGCTCCCTGCCCTTCCCCCATATTCTTCTTTGACTGCCAGGACTATCACTGCCTGTAGCAGGCCAGCAGGCAGCCGCCCCTCCCCCAGGTCTCTGCCAATCCCAATCCTCAGGCTGAAACTGCCCGAAACACTCCCCACTCCGTGCCCCCCTCCCCCGCAACCCTGCAATTGGTGTGTGTGGAAGGAGCAGCCTTCTAGGAGCAACACCAGTGGTCTTCATGACAGTCCCTGAGAGATGACTTCCTCCTGGCCCCAGATTTCTTCAAGACTGAGGAGGCAGCAGAGCTAACTGAAGCTCTGGAACTTTCAGGGAAGGCAGACCTGGGTTCAAATCCTGTCTTGGCCACTCACTGGTTATATGACTTCAGACAAGCTAAGCCTTTACTTCCTCACCCATAAAATCCCCTGTAAAAGTGGAGATGAGAAAGACTACTTTGAAGAGTTGTGAAAGGAGTTGATTATGGAAGGAGCCTAGCATGAGGTATACATCCAGAAGTCAACAGCTCAGCATTTTGTAGGCATTGAATCCTAGGGTAAGTTTGCATGAGTTCAGAGGTTCCTAGAGTACAGTGTAGACATGTGGTTTCCTGCCATGCCAGCCAAGGTTGCAGATTACTGTAGGGAAGCTAATATACCCTGGCGTCTAGGATTAAGACTCTCCTTGGAGAGGAAGGGAACTGGGGAGGAAGTAAGGGGATAAGAAAGGGTGACAGTTGGGGTAAATGTGATCAAGGCATTACATTTGTGTATGAAATTGTCACAGTAAAACCTGTTATGGTTTGAACTGAAATGTCCCCACTCAGGCTGTTTTTAAAGCTGATTCCCAGGCTGTAGTGCTATTTTGGAGAGTCTGTGGAACCTTCAGGTGATGGGGCCTAGCTAGTGGAAGGAAGTCACTAGGGGTGGGCCTTTGAAGGTTAAATTTCCTGCCTCCTCTACCACCTGCTCCACAATGATGTGAACAGCCTCAGCTACAGGCGCCAGCTATCATGAACTCTGCCAAGCCTTCACCACCATGATAAACTCCCTGAAACTATGAGTCAAACAAATCTTTCCACCTTTAAGTTCTTTTTCTCAGGAGCTGTGGTCACAGTGATGCAAAGGAATTGATTTGAAAGCCATAATTTTGTACAGTTAATACACACACACACACACACACACACACACACACACACGAAACGTTCCTTCTCATTCTTGTACCATTCTCCATGGGCATCAGGGAGGTCAGGTGGTCAAATGGTTTACTTCTCTGGGCAAGGGACAGACACCTCAACTTCAAAGAACTCATCTATCTTCTTTATGAATTTCTTAACAATTTCCCCAAAGTGAATATTTAATATATAATTCAAAGAGTATTATTTCTCAGTCATTTATCCCCAATAGCCTCAAGTATTTTGTTATAGTAGAATCTTTCCTGTTCCTCTCCCTGTCAGCAGAGTTGGCTGAGAAGAAGGGAGAGTCCCTCCCTTCATTCCTCAGAGTTCTGTTCTAGGCATTTCTTCATGTACACATTGGTATCTCAATCCAGCTATAATCTTTGTTCTGGAATCATTTGAGCCAGGGAGGGTCAGAAGTGTATAATGTACATACAGTTTACTTTTCAGGCTTACAAGCTAAAAGCTCCACTGCAGTTGTGCCTGAACTTAGGAGAAAACAGGATGCTGCAAGGCTCCTTGAGGCTAATCCTTTGGGATTTGAGCAATCTTCCCAGCCAGACGTTACAATGTGCTAACACCCTTGTGAGTCATGAGCTAACTCACGGTCAGTTCTGTTTGGAGAACGATGAATAACTGACAGTAACTGAGTGTTTGCCTGAATCCAGGCCTAACCCAGTGTTTATTCTGTTTTCTTGTCTCTGTTTGCGTAAAACAAACATGTCTATTTTCCCATCTTCCTCCACATGCCCTGTTTAATCCTTCATTGGCTCTTAGAGGAAAGTCCAAAATCTTTAACACAGCCTAAAATTCTGTAGGGTGGCCTTGCCTACTTACCCAGTGTTCTCTGTGCTAAGCTAGAAGGTTGAGCCTGAGGGGAGTCACATCCTTGGGGGTATACGCCTAAAAGCCACAAACTTGATTTTCTTTAACTTTCTCTTTTAGAATAATTTTAGACTTACAGGAAAGTTACAAAAATAAAACAGAACATTCCTCTATTTTTTTAACAAGCTTCCCTGAATGCTAACATTTTATATAACCATAGTATAATGACCAAAACCAGTAAAATAACAGTGGTACAATACTACTAACTGAACTAAAGTCTTTATGTACATTTTAACCATTTTCCCTCTACATACTCTTTTTCTGTTCCAAGATCTGATCCAGGTTCTTTATTTAGTCATCACGTAGTCTCAAAGATGTGACAGCTAACTTAATCATTCATTACTTTTCATGACCCGGGCTTTTTGGAAAAGTACCTGCCAAAAAGTTACGTTGCAAACTGTTCCTCAATTTAGATTTGTCTGATATTTTCCCACAGTCAGATTGAAATTACAATTTTAGTTTTGTAAAAATACGCAGGAAGGGGTGTTGCACAGAGCATCATGGAGTCCATGACATAATTATGTCTTACTACTGGTGATGTGAATCTTTAACATCACTGACTAGAGTTGTCTTCATCTTTATGTTCAACTTCTTAACATTTGTTCCCTTTCTATAATATTCTCAATCCTTGGTGAGCTCATACTTTCTTATGAGTTGGAATATCTTCTATCTCCACATCAAATATACCCCAAATTTATGTTTTAAGCCTGTATTAGTCCTTTGAATTTTAACCCATATATCCAACAGCTTATTCTATCTTTCTACTTGGATGTCTAATAAGAATTTCAACCTCAGCACTTGGGAGACAAAGGCAGGTGGATCTCTGTGAGTTCAAAATCAGCCTAGCTGCATAGTGAGTTCCAGGCCAGACAGGGTTACATAGTGACAATCTGTCTAAAAAAGGGGGGAGAGACTGGTAGCACACACCTGTAACCCCAGCACTTGGGAAGCAGAGGCAGGCAGATGTCTGTGAGTTCAAGGCCAGCCTGGTCTATATAGTAAGTTCTAAGCCAGCAAGGGCTACACAGTAAGGCCCTGTCTTTAAAAAAAAAAAAAAAAAAAAAAAATTCAAACTCTATCATTCAAAGTCAAACTACTGAATTCCCAGAGGTCTTTCTCTTAGATCTCAGTAGGTGGTAGTTCATCCTTCCAGGAGCACAAGCCAAGGATCTTGCTGTTACTTCTGACTCTTCTCTTTCATTTTCACTGCATCCAATCAATTAGAAAATGCCTACTCCCATATTCAAAACGAAGACAGGTTCTAAATACATCTTACCACCTTTTAAACTGCCACCCTGATCTAAGCCACTGCCACCGTCCTCTACCAAGGTTAAATTGTCACACAACTGGTTTCTGACTTTGGCCTTGCCACCCAGAATCTTTTCTGTCTATAGCAGCCATGGTAATATTTCAAATAGTTTATTCCGATCATGTAATTCCTCTTCCAGAACCCTCTAATTCCTTCCTATGCTATTCAGCCAAAGGTTAAAATCCTTTTCCAGGCGTGGTGGCGCACACCTGCAGTCCCAGCACTTGGGAGGCAGAGGCAGGCAGATCTCTGTTAGTTCAAGGCCAGTCTGGTCTACACAGTGAGTTCCAGGCCAGCTGGGGCTGCAGGGAGACCCTCTCTCAAATAGACCAAAAAAAAAAAAAAAAAAAAAAAAATCCTTTCCTAGTAGCCTATAAAGCCCTCCATGATCAAATCTCCCGCTCTCTCCCAGAATACTCTAGCAACGTTACCTTATCAGCCTTTTGAGGCTAGAAGTGTTTTGGATTTCTAATTAAAAAAACAAAAAAAAGAATATTTGCATATGTATAATGAGATGTCTTTGGGACTCAACCCATGTCTAAATCCAGAATTCATATATGTTTCCTATAACACATAGTTGAAGGTGACTTTACGCAATGTTTTCAGTGTACCTGCATTTTGTGCAGCCTGCCAAATGAGTTGAGTGTGGAATTCTCCATTTGTGTCATCTTGGAGCTCAGAGGTTTCAGATGTTAGAGCATTTTGGAGATCAGATGTTTACTTTGGGGTTGCTCTGTATTCTCTTGCTTGTTCCTTGAAAATCATCAAGAACTCTCTTGCTTCAAGGTTCTTGGTCAGAAATTACTCCAAAATTTTAGTCTTTTTTTCTGTAGTATTCTCTACTTAGTAAAGGTGAAACCAATCCCATTACTCAGATGGAAACTCTCGGTCATTTCCTGTCCTATGTTCACCTCAAATGATGTCTTCTCTCTTCCCCATTAAACAGTATGAAAACTCACCCAATCTTCAACCCTCCCAACACCTGACCTCCCATATATGATCTATTGTTTACTACCAGTCTGATCTCCCCATTGAAACTCAAGTGGAGTTTTCAAAATACAAATCTGATCAAATTGTTGTCCTACTTAATCATTCCCTCTGCTGGGGAATACAGACAACAGTTTTTAATGTGGTCTACATAATCCTCATTGTGTGGTCCACCCTCTCTCTACTCCAACATTGGCCTTCATTACTTGGATGGTGCCACACTTCCCAGGCTATGACCTGTTTCTTCCTCTGCTTGGAAAATACTTCCACCCTATCTTGTCCTCACTGCCCAACCCCTCTTTTGTCTAGTTAAGATCTACATGCTTCTCATTGCAACATGAATGCCATTTCCTCAGCAGAGCCTCATCTCAGTGAGATTGATTCCTTTATTTCAAGGAAGAACCTTTCTTTTGCCTACAGAACTTTCACACTAACTTATAAAGGTATGTCCAGTGCTATGGTTGTTTGTCAGATATCTGTCTCTCCCACTGAGCTATAAATTTTATTATAGTGGGAGCAAAACGCTTGACACACAGTTGACACTCGATACATATTTGTTGAATGGATATATAAATAGACTGCTGAAAATAAAATCATGGTTTTGAAAGACAAATCTGGCAAATCAATTAATAGAAGGATAAGAAAAAGAAGGAGTTTTTTGTAATTGGGAGACTGGTAGAGCAACAGAGGATAGGAAAGAGGAAATGAAATCCTAAATTAGGGTGTTGAAAAAGGAAATAGAAAGCAACTGTGTTTAAGTGGACTGTGTTGTGATACTGATATACCAGGTCAACCACAAACAGCCCAGCAATACCCAATAGTCTGTGTTCAGTGCCAGCTACTCACCCCAAATGTGGGTGGGGGAATCAACAAACTCTTGGCCTGCTGAGCAGTCTCAACACTGAGGGAAGTTTTGTGGCAAGACAAAGGTACTTTCTAGGACATCTTGTCTCTTAAAAAGACAAAGCTATTTGAGCAACAGAGAAATCTCAGCACTGTTCTGCCATCCTCTGGACCGCAAGGGTTCATTAAAACAAAACAAAACAAAACAAAACCGGTTTCTGTGTTTTTAACAACCTCTGGTGTATTTGATTACATTTTCAATTCAGATGGTTCCATCGCTACAAGAAGCAAGCAGCTTCATTACCAGGAGGGCCCAGAGCCCAGATTATAGACTAGCTCCCTGTCACATAATTTAGCTTCAGCCATCCCTCAGACAATATTTATACAAGGTCACTTCTTCAAGTCATGTCTAGCCTGCCCAAATGACAATATTATTTATGCCAAATGCTTCTCCTAAGGGATGGAAAACTGCCAACTCTAGTTTAATAGGCTATACAGACAGGCTAGAAAAACATCATTTGTAGCATACACAGTTTAAGCATTTAGTATATAACTATGAGCACAGACTGAACATTGGAAACATTGCTGAAAACTGGCCCTAGGATTGAAAAAAAAAAAGCCACAAAAGCACTAAGGTTTGGATCTTTCCTGCCTGATATTAGTTTTGGAAGCCCAAATTTTGGCCAGAACTATGAATGCACAAGAGAGAGAGCTGCCTCAGACTTTCATGGCTACCTGAATATCCAAAATAGGGGGAAACCTGCAAAAGGAAATTTAACTTGGGTATATGTGCCCAGCAGCCATCCTCTTGTGGTTGCAAATTAATGTGACCGTCCAGTGGAATAGGCAGCCCAGAGGCCTCTGGTAACAAAGAACAGTCTACCCCATTGATGGTAATATACCAAATTATTCATATCCCACAATCTGGAATAGAAATCAGTGCCCCCCGCCCCACAAAGCCTCTTCTACACCTCAGTCAAAACACCTATAAAAATCTAGATACCAGGAGGCAAAGTCTGGAACATAAACTACTTCCTCATGTTGCCAGTGAGTTATTATAGTACAGAATGATGGCGCTGCCAGGGGCAGCTGACTAACCCTGCTTTTCCAAGCTTATTGGTGGTGTCTTTAATAAGGCATTTGGTCAAAATATATTGGTGACAACTTCTTTCTTTTAAAATCTAGTGAAGGATACAAGTCACATAGTCCAGTTAATACTTTATGGACCATTAAGATGTTAAAATATCTCTCCAGTAGAGAATTAACAAACCTTAGAATGCTTTCAAATACAGTGTAGAATATCTGTCTGACCTTGCATGACCTACTGACAAATATCACTAGTAAACAATGTATATTAGCCTTTAATATAGATGTTTGAAATTTCTACACAAGAATACAATATCTAATTCAAATTTTAGAATGTAGATTCTAAAGTGGTTTCAAAAATTCAAACCTTGTTCCTTTCTGTTAATATATTTGGAATGGTTCTTATTTTTTAAAATACTTTTTTTCAAGGCTATTATCTTCTTTCATTTTAATAGTTGTCTCCAGAAAAATTGATTGACCCAATGCTTAAAAACATTTAATATTATTATCATCATTTACTTATAGTAATATCAGTTCTTTATGATAAACACACCTTCTGGCCAATTCTAGGTGCAGGAATTTATTTCAGGACAATAGAAATGTGTACAAAGATATTTACCACTTAATTATTTATTATTGTTAGTAGTTTATGAAACAGAGTAGGTTAAATAAATCATCCATCTGATGGAATACCATATAACTATTAAAGAATCATGTTTTAGAAAAATATCTTACTCATTAGAGAAATTTCATAATATAACAAGTGTCATAATATGACAAAGCTGGATGTGGTGGCGTGCATGTTTATAATTCTGCCACTCAGGAGGCAGAGACAGAAAGATTTGCAAGTTACAGGCCAGCCTGACTACATGATGAAATCCTCTCAGAAAATGAAAGAAAGAAGGAAGGAAAGAAGGAAGGAAGGAAGGAAAGAAAGAAAGAAAGGGCAAAAGAAAGAATGAAAGAATACAGAAAGTATATTCAGATGAAAGAGCATCAAACATCAGTACTGTACTAGACAGACAGCCTTGGGGACTTTTCGTCATGATGCAGATGGGCTTTCAGAAGAGGGCTGAGGAAGGTGATGCTACAGACTCATTCATATCTGCAAGTGAATCTTAGGGACACTTAGAGATTGCAAAGTCTAAATTGCACTTTTTATTCTAGAAGTAATTTGCTTCCCAAATATCATCAATCAAATGAGGAAAGGATGTGATGGGCATTTTTCCTGATCCTAGCCCAGTGGTGACTTGGACAGATCCTGTTGGTCCTCTACATGAATATCTCCCTAAGTCAAGAGCAAGAAGCCTGACTTGAGTACCACAGTGAGACCCCTGTGTCATTGATAGTAAAACATTATCCTATGCTCCTAAACATTACAGTACTTGTGGGGAACGTCTGAAACAGTCTTCACATCCTCATGATCCTATAGCATAGAGATTTATTATGACATTGTAAGTGAAACTTGAATAAACAGAATTATGGAATAGGAAAGCCTATGGACTATTATTTAAAAGTCAGAAAAAGAGACCTGTTTCATGAGACTCTGTAGCAAGCAAAACTGGCCTATGATTATTAAATTGGGACTTTTCTCAAGGCATGATTATAAGGCCTTGGCTGAAGAATACATATACTAGGGGAAATGAGTTTGCCCATTTTTTTTTAAAGACGGAGTCTTGCTCTATAGCCTTAGCTGGCTTTGGCTTGGAACTTGTGATCCTGGGACACAAGACCTGTCTAGTCACCACTGGGCTAGGCCCTCAGACTTTCATAGCAAGCATCTTTCCCTGCTGAGCCATGTCCTTTGCCCCAAACTCAGTACTTTTCCTATAGGGGTGATTCTCTTCTTTTTCTTGGCATCTTTCTTTGCAAGGCAGCTGGCTAGTGGCAGCAAGTAAAGCCTTAGAAACAACATAGGTCTCTGAAGTCATGAGCATTACATGGGGAAAGAAGACCAAGGCTATATATACCCTTGGGACAGTCTCAGTTGAGGGAGAAGTTAGTACAAAGGGACCAAGGGACCATCTAAGAAGTAAGAGTGTATCTTTGTATCAAGTCATATAAATATCATTTGCTTTATAAAGTGGAAATTTTAAACAAAAATTACACTTTGAAGACAACATAGTTTTATTTTGTGTGATGCTAATGGACCTTGCCTAGGGCGAAAATAATCCAGATGTACTGGCTTTAAAAAAAAAGCAAAACTATGCTTAAGTCTTTCCAAGAGCTCAATTAGTTCACTGTCCTGAACAAAAAATTAGAAAAAGAAGACTTTTCAGGTAGGTAAGTAAATAATTACAGACATGTAAAGGAGTTTCAACATGTTGAATGCATTTCAAGAAATGTATAAATCAGTTACCTTGACATGCATGATCCTACTGGCTTTATAGACTAAAGTCTCAGAGTGTTGCCCCCACCCCTACCCCACAAGAGCCTCTTGCTTTAGCCTCCAGAGTGCTCTGCCACTATTCCCAGCTAGGATTCTCTCTCTCTTTTTTTCTTTTTTCTTTTTTTGAGACAGGTTCTCACTACATAGCCCCAACTCCTAGATATTCTGGAACTTGCTATGTAGACCAGACTGACCTTGAACTCACAGAGCTCTATCTGCCTCTGCCTCCTAAGTACTTGTATTAAAGGCATGCACACCACACCTGGAGGATTCTCATTCTTCTCAATGGTTGCACTGACATTTTGATTAGATCACAGTATTAAAAGGTGGGAACTAATTCGGATTTCCTTTTGTTTCCTAGCCTAAGTGATGACTGGCTCACTCTGCACCAAAATAACTGAAGGGTCGTTCACTCAGCAGCAAAACCCTGTATATCTTCCAGGACTGGAAGGCTGAAAAGTGTTGCTCTGATTCCTGAGGCTGGGCTCAGACTGGTGCAACTGTGCAGTCAATTGGCCCATCTTGGGAGACTTTGGCTCTCAAAGGACAGAGACTGTTCAGACTGAACTAGAGTTATTTTATAAGGATCATCAAAATCCTCATTTGCATGTGTGAAATTCCTGTGGAGAGGCTGATTTTTTTTTGAATCAAGCTGTTTGGGCCAGATGACAAGTGAAGTCTGCTAGTTGGAGTGTGACTTCAGCTAGCATGCAGCCCTTTCAGTCAGCCTTTCCCTTCTCCAGCAGGAATAACTAGCCAATTGTTAGAGTTTTAGCCCAAAGAATCCCAGTTCTTACTATGCCCCAACAGGGGGCTTCTGGCCTTCCAGAGCAACAGCCATCATCCCCACAGTGGTGCTCAACTGAGCCTCTGCTGAGCACTGCATGCATCATCTGCTTAAATCCAGCTAGCCAGGCTAGGGTGTTGGTAGTAACTTTAGTCATATCTTTGTTTAGACAAAGTCTCACTATGTAACCCAGGCTAGCCTCAAACTCTCAATCCTCCTCCCACAGCAACTCAGGTGCTGGGATTATAAGCATGCACCACCACAGCTACCTGCTTTTTTATTAATTTTGTCTACTTTTGCATTTATTTGTTTGTTTGTTTATATGCAGTGCTGAGGATTAAACACAGAGTTTCACATACAATAGGCAAGCACTTTACCACTGAGCCACATCTCCAGTCCTATAAGATACCTGTTTTAATTTTTATTTCATT
>NW_008331125.1:496373-502788 GCF_000622305.1 Nannospalax galili | reverse complement strand
AGAGAGAGAGAGAGAGAGAGAGAGAGAGAGAGAGAGAGAGAATCAGACAGCTCTTGGGATTCTGTTATCTCTTTCTACCTTGGGATCCAGAAATTGAACTCAAGATTGCCAGGCTTGTAAGCAAGCACTTTTGCCTACTAAACCATCTTGCCAGCTCTGTTTTTATGTTTTGCTTGATTTTTTGATTTATTTATTTTTATTTTATATTTATGAGTATTTTGCCTTTTTGTATGTAAGTGCACCATGTGCATGCAGTGCCCACAGAGGCCAGAAGAGGGCATTTGATCCCTTGGAACCGGAGTTACAGATGTTTGTAAGCTGTCATATGGACGCTGAGAACAGAACCCAGGTTCTCTGCAAGAGCAGCCAGTGCTCATAACTACTGAGCCATCTCTCCAACTCCTCTATTCTTAGGTTTTAAGAAGAAAATTTAACTTAGGCTAAGGTTAACTGAGGTTACATACTAGGTCATACAAGTAATGTTATGGTTTAAATCTGAAATGCTCCACACAGGTTCATGTTTTGAATGCTTGTTTCTCAGCTGGTGGGACTATTTGCGGAGGATGTGGAAATCTTTAGGAAGTGAGTCTAACTAGCAGAAATAGTTCACTTGGGAAGGAGAGGGCAGACCTTTGAAGGCTATACCTATCCAGGTTCCTGTTACCCTCTAAATCTTCACCATGATGTGAATAGCCTCTACCACAAGCTCCAGCCACCATGAACTGAGTTGCTCTGCCATGTCTCCCTACCATGGTAACCTGAAACCCTCTAAATCATGATTCCAATTAGGTATTTTGGTCACAGTGACACAAAAGTCACTAAAACAAGTAGAAAGCAATTAATTTGAATGCAAATAGTTTACAGTCCACTTCTATGTTTTGTATCTGTTGGCTCTACCTGGTGCCCTGTTGCTTCATTATTAGGAAACTGGGCTTGGTCCACAATTAGTAGCAGCAATTGACACTAGTGCCCAAACCAAAAGGCCATGTGATTCAGATAAAATCATAAAGTTTGATCAGAAATCAGTTACCCATGAGGCTGAGGAGATGGCCTAACAGTTAAAGCACGGCAAAAAGATTGGAATTCAGATCTTCAGAACTCACATGATTTCCTCTAGGTGAAGCAGATCACCTATAATTCCAGATTCATAAGGCAGACATAGGGGACCCAGAGCAAACTGGCTAGTAAGACTAACCATATAGAGGCCTTGAGTCAAAGATTAAGGTGGAAGAGTGATAAAGGAAGATTCCAAACATCAACTTTGGGCCTACACATGCACACTCATACACCTCACATATATACATGTGCACCCATGTACACATGTGTGCCCACACACATGTGAATGCACATACATACTTGCAACACATAACACACACATGGAAATAAAAAGAAGGGAAAAAAGAAACTAGTTACCCATGGTAGGTTGGTTGATCTTGTGACCTTTCCCCTTTATCTCCCAGGAGCATCTTTTATTCGATTCCAGCTGCTCTCAAATTCAGAACGATCTCTCTCTCTCTCTCTCTCTCTAGCTACACACTCATATTCTCTCTCTCTCTCTCTCTCTCTCCCTCCCTCTCCCTCTCCCTCTCCCTCTCCCTCTCCCTCCTCCCCCCTTAGTGGAAAGACAAGCAACACCTAAACAAGTTCCTAAACTCAAACTATGGGGACAGGTGGCCAGAGTGAGGAAAATGGGCCAGCTGTTATTCAGTCTAGAGATTCAGTTCTGAGTCATCAGGACACATTGGTCTTGGAGGTGTGTAACACTGGTTTCCATATCCCTTCAAGGGAAGGCTGTAACCCAGTAGTTAAAGATTTCCGAGCTCTCTATCCCTCCGGACAGTCTTGCACATGTAGACCAGGGTGTCCTGTACTCATCACCTGGACAGCAGTCTGGCAACTGCTGGCCAAAGTAGTTTATAACATCTGGATAACTGCTTCCAGATGTAGTCTTGTCCTGAAATACTTGATTAGAAGTTTCACACTCAGCCTCTTGAAATAACAGACATATGCAGAGAGTTTCTATCATCTAGACCCAAGGGTGAAGCAGCGGGGCCTCTCCAAAGATGAGAGAAAGGACAGTTTCTAGGTTTTCAACAGCAGAGCAGAACTGTGAGGCAGAGCTCCTGTTGACTCCTCATGGAAGTCAGGCAAATGGAGCTGAGGCAGTAAAGTGGACTGGACAGAGCAAAAGCTGACAGACTCGCTTTGAAGCCTTGAGTTTCTCTGTAAGCGGAGGAAAGCAATATCCACCTCAGTGGAGGAGAGTTTCTTCTGCTGGCACCAGGAAGACACTCAAGTGTTGCAACAGTTTTTTGTTAGTTGTCTATAAGCACAATTCACAATTATACTTATTACAAAACTGCTAACAAAACACAGGACTGTAAGTTCCCTTTTGCTCTTTAGACAGAATAGTAACATTTTTAAAATAAATAATTTATTGAGAATTTCATACATGCATATAAGGTGTTTTGATCAAATCCATGCCCACTCCCTCCCCTCCAGCTCCTCAGAGGTAACCCTAAAATCTTTTAAGGACTAGATACAAGCTCCCAAATACTTTTGATATTTTTGGCCTTTGGGATAGAGTATGTTGTTAATAGGCTCTAACATTCCCCCCTCTGAAGAGGTAACCCTAAAATATTTTAAGGACTACATACACGCTCCCAAATACTTTTCACATTTTTAGCCTTCGGAACAGAGTATGTTGTTAAGAGGCCCAAGGACATTTTGACCTTTAGCCAAGAAACTGGCTACTTTTCTTTGGGGTCTTTTTACTCTAACTGCGTAGCCAATTCCTACCTCCTATTCTAGAACAGTAACATTTTTAAAAATTACATTTGTCTATTTAGGGTGTGTGTAGGTGTGCCGTGTGTGCTACTGCACATGTGTGGAGGTTAGAGGAGTTGGTTCTCTCTCTCCACCATGTGGGTCCTGGGGATTAAACTCAGTTGTCAGGCTTGGCAGCAGGCACCTTACCTGATGAGCCATCTCGACAGCCCAACAGCATTTTTAAAGCACAAAGAACAGCAGTGGATGCTTATGGCCCCTTTGAGGAATAACTGAAAGGACATTCCATCAAGATAAAAGAAAAACAACAACCTTTAGTTTATCTTTTAAACAGATCCAGATTAATCCTGAACTCCAAATTTTGAGGTCCTCGCATCTTTTAGAGCAAGACACCATGATTTCACAGGGAAATAGGTGGTCTGCTAGGCCTTAGGACAGAACTCTTCAAGGCTGTGAATGAGTCAGACACAGTGATCTTTATTTATTAGCTGAAGGGAGCCACTGACATTTTAAGTGTAGAGCTGGATATTTAGTCCAAACTCACTCATTCTGCAACATTTCCCCCTTCTTGAAAATCATTATCAACATAATAATTTATGTACAATTTATGGAGAATCTGCAACACTCCAGGGCAGTGATGATCACTTTACTTAAACTACTACTACTTACCCCTCTTCACAAATCGCCTGTAAATCAAGAATTATTCTCATCCTCATTTGGCAGGGGGTAAGGGGTAAGGAAATTGTAGCTCAGAGTTAAATAGCCTACTATAAATCCTAAAGCTACCCTTGGCAGACCTGAGTTTGAACATATCACTCTGCCTCCAAAGGCATCTCCTAACAACTGTCACACTATTTCACCTTGGAATTTAGTGTACAAAGCACTAGTGCAAATGTCCTTTCTGCTCATCACCTCCACTCTTGATCCTTACACCTGAGCCATCTTGTGTTTACCACATCCACAACCAAGGCTCTGTCTATCTTGCTTCATGGCCCCTAGAACACTGTGTCTGTTGCTCCTGGTGGCTGGACAGGTGTTCCACACAATAGCTTCCTTTTCTCTCCATCTGCTTCTCCTTGCATGGTGGGGCCCCGACCCATCATGGGCGGCTGCTTCCCACATGTGTTTGCAGACCCATTGATGAGAAATGGCAGAAGCAGGTATTAAAGGTGGAGGTTCTGGCTTATTGCTCCGAATGCATTAAAAACCATTCCCAGACTCCACATAAAGAGTTTTACACACACAGCACATATGATACAAGGGAGACAGAGAAGCAGACGTGAGGATAACCACAGTGAGACATGTAACCACAACAGAAGTCTGGAGAGACTGGTGCAAGGAAACCTACTTTTACAGACCGGGTGATGGATCGTCTCCTCAGCAGACAGACAGACAGCTAGAGGTATTTAGTTTTATAAAAAGTTGACAGAAAGAACTCCAGACATCCAGGCTTGCTCTCTTCTAATTCTTGTGTCCAGAGCTGACTCAGCCCTGTCTGCTTTCCTTTGCAGGAGGGTGAGTTATTCCATGCACTCCTGCTAATTATCCACAACCCATTCCTTTCTTTTCTCACAGGTCGTTTAAATGTCTACTTGTCTGGTTAGAACTAGGGTGGATGTTGAATTCCCTTCTGTAGTCCTCCCGAGTGATGGATTTCTCATACCCAGGGTATTGTTTGTGGAGAAATTCTTTCAGTTTAAAGGCCCTTGAGATGACTACTCAAAGAATTTGTTTTACTAGGTCCTTAATAGAAGGTACTTGCCATTTATTGAGTATACAGCAAGTACCAAATAATTTTCATAAACCATCTCCTCATACCTTCCTTGTATCCTGTGGTGAGTACAGTTGTGTTCCCCCTTGTCCATAGTGAATACATCAAATAATCCCAGTGGATGTCTTTCACTGTGGTGAGAACCACACCCTATATACACAGATCTTCCTACACATACATACTTATGGTAAAGTTTAATTTATAAATTAGACTTGGGAAGATATCAACAATAATAGCAAATACAATGCAGAACAATTACCACAATATGCTATATTAAAAGTAATTTGAAGCTGGGCATGGTGGCGCATGCCTTTAATCCCAGCACTCGGGAGGCAGAGGCAGGCAGATCTCTGTGAGTTCAAGGCCAGCCTGATCTACATAGTGCGTTCCAGGACAGCTGGAGCTACAGGGAGACCCTGTCTCAAAAAGACGGAAAAAAAATAATTTGAAATTATGGATTGTGTATGACTACAATTTCCCAATTAATATTTTTGGACCATGGGTGACCACAGGTAAATGAAAGTGTAAAAAGCAAAACCTTGGATAAGGGATGTTACTGGGTTTGCCCATTGCACAGGTCACTGACACATAAGAAATGCACAGAAAAGATAAAGAAATGGAAAAGAAGATAAAGCCAAATTGCATTCTGATTTCCTCAGCACACATTAACCAGAGTGCAATGGTACGTGAAGACCTAGAACTTGCCTGGCATTGCCACCAAGCAGCTCTGAAATCTGGCAAAGACAGTTTACTTCTAAATACTTCTGTTTATCCTAATATATGTGGAGTAGTGTGTGCTTGTACATGTATTTACATGTGGCTAGATGAGATTACATGTATAATATGGTTGATGAGATTATTTCTACATAAGACCCTTCTTCCTATAACTTTCTATGATTATTGTCTATTTTCAAACCTATGTAATTATGTGTGTGGTGCTTGGAATTAAACCCAGAACCTACATGCCAGACAAATGCTCTAGGAGGCAAAACCTCCTAGCTATATTTCCAGCCAAGTTAATATTAATAACAAGTTAGACTCTCCAGAAATAAATTATTAACTCATAGCTAGTCTATCAGCACTGAACTCATGTCCATCTCTCCCAGCTCTGGGAAATAGTACATCTGCTTCTCCACCATTGCCCATTATCCTTTCCAGGGTCATTGAGCATGTCATATTTTCTATAGTCAGGTTGAAGCTGATTTCAAACTCCATTACATAATCACAGATGCAGTTATTTTGCTAGTTTAGATCTGAGAGGTTTTCTTATAAATCCTCTTATTTGGCTGGGCTTAGTGATGTACACCTATAATTTCAGCACATGGACGGCTGAGGCTAGAGGATTGTGAATTCAGTATCAGCCTGGGATATACAGCGGGACCCTATCTTAAAACACAAAAACAAAAGCCAAATGAAAGCCCAAAATGATATTTGATATTCAGTTATCTATTACTATGTAACAAACCACACCTGTACTAGTCAGGGTTCTCCAAAGAAACAGAACCGGTAGAATGAATATATATGTATAGAGATTTATCAGCTTAGCTCACAGGATAGAGTCCGAGTAGTCCAACAACGGCTGCACCACACTGGAGAGGCTGAGAATCTGTAATCGCTCAGTCCACAAGGCTGGATGTCTCAGTAGCCTCGATCTGGTGCTGAAGGTCTGAAAAATTCCAAAAGATCGGCTAGTCTTCAGTCTACAGCAGCAAGACGAACTCACCAGTGAGAGAGAAGGCAAGCAGCAAGAAGCCTGGCGTTCTCCTCTGCCTTGGCCTTTTATACCGGCTGCCTTCAGAAGGTAACACCCACATTTAGGGTGTGTCTTACGGCTTTAGATGATCCAATCAAGAAGAT
>NW_008331125.1:495316-495911 GCF_000622305.1 Nannospalax galili | reverse complement strand
GTGACCCATACTTTCATCCCTGAAGGGTCTGGGCCTTTTATTGTCCTGTCTGGATTGGGTTGTTGCAGTTTCCCATTGACCTTAATCACAGGACATGGTAACACCAGAAGTCACCCTAATGAATCTCCTGCCTTCTAAATATAATCTTCATTACCTCCATTGTGGAGAACCAGTCCAATTTCCCCCTGGTAGTCTGGGTTAATCACCCCTCCTAATACTGTTATTTGTTTCTTAGCCTGCTGACTTAAGGGCATCAGAAGCCCAAAGTGTCCAGGGGGAAGTCTTAGCTTCCAGTTCAACAGAATGTTTGTTGTCTCTCCTGGCAGAAGCGCTCGCTCCTCTGGAACCAAAACATCCAAGTCAGTAGAGTGCAAAGTTGAGGGTACAGGAAGCAAAAATGTTTGTAGTGGGTCACCGGGGGTGATAGTGAGTGGAATCATTCCCACTTCCACTCCTTGATTCTTGGACCTGTGAATCCTGGCTATAGGAGAAACTGTACCATATATGGGACACTGATTCAAAGCATACACTGCCTTCTGGAGGACCCTGCCCCAGCCCTCCAGGCTATTGTCACCTAATTGGCGCTGTAACTGTG
>NW_008331125.1:492945-493480 GCF_000622305.1 Nannospalax galili | reverse complement strand
CAACCCATTCTGTATTTCCTCCACCATCAGCAAGCACCTCTGCATGTCTTGGCTCTTTTCCTGGAGGAGTGACCCATACTTTCATCCCTGAAGGGTCTGGGCAATTTGTTGTCCTGTCTGGATTGGGTTGTTGCAGTTTCCCATTGGCCTTAATCACTTGATATATGGGTCATAGTAACACACCCAGATTAGGAATGTGCTGCCTCCAGAATCCAAACAGGCCCACCAAGCATTGTGCTTCTTTCTTGGTGGAGGGAGGGGCCAAATGAAACAACTTATTCTTCACCTTAGAAGGAATATCTCTGCATGCTCCATACCACTGAACTAGGAATTTCACTGAGGTAGAAGGCCCTTGAATTTTGGTTGGATTTATTTCCCATTCGCTCATACACATGTGCTTAACAAACAAGTCCAGGACTGTCTGCTACCTCCTACTCACTGGATCCAATCAGCATAACATCATCAATATAGTGGACCAGTGTGATATTTTGTGGAAGAGTCAGGGAATCAAGATCCCTTCGAACCAAGTTATGGC
>NW_008331125.1:491639-492297 GCF_000622305.1 Nannospalax galili | reverse complement strand
TCAGGGACCCACTGGACCCACTGTCAGTCAGACTTCAGCCAAAACTCCATTTATCACCTGACCTCCATAAGCCCCTACTTTAACTGGAGGGCCACAATGCTTTTTAGGATCTCCTGGAATCAGTGTCAACTCAGAACCAGTATCCATTAGGCCATGGAATGTCTGATTATTTCCTTTCCCCCAATGTACAGTTACTCATAAAAGGCCACAGGTTCCTCTGAGGAAGGATGGGTGAGAGGTGAACAGCATAACTCTTTGGTATTGTGACAAAGTCTTTCCTCAAGGGCACCTGGCCTTCCCTTCATTCTAGGGGGTCTGGGTCTGTAAACTGTCTTAAGTCTGGAAATTGGTTGACTGAGCAAGATTCTCTATTGCTACGCTCTAATACTGACTTCCTGTCATTCATCCTAGAGCTTTTCTGCTTATACAGATCAAATAAAAACTTAGTAGGCTTCCTTTGTATGTGGTCCTTGGAAACACCATGATTGATTAGCCAGTACCACAGGTCCATTTGAGTCATGCCATTGTAGGTATTGTTTTGCCTTTGCTGCCCATTACGCTAAGTATGCTCACCTTGTCTTTGGTAATTCAATACTGCCCACCTGACCCCTATTCCAAGATCCTGTTACACCTATTATATTTACATTTAATTTATGCA
>NW_008331125.1:489415-491309 GCF_000622305.1 Nannospalax galili | reverse complement strand
CATATTAAATCTAGAATCTTCAGTCAGGGGGCCTATGTCAGTAAACTCAGCCTGATCCAATTTTATGTTCCTTCCACCATTATCCCGTACCCTTAAAATCCATTCCCAGACATATTCATTAGATTTCTGCTTGAAACAACTAGCAAATTCAATAAGTTCTTTAGTGGTGTAGTGCACCTCCTCATGGACTACACTTTTATCTCTCTCCTCTAGGGGCCTGCTTAGCTTTGAGTTATAGGTCTAGAGGCAACAACAACTGGGCCCTGAGGGACTTCAGTTTAGTCTTGCTGAATGGGATTAGCTTCCTCAATGGGATTAATTGCCTCAGGCAAGGGTGGGGAGGGTGGGTCTGCTGAGGGTGGGGAGATTAATTTGTCAGGTGAATCAAATTCCTCAGAGTCTGAGGATTCAAAATCCTCAGCCTCCTCAGGGTTCTGTCTTTTCCTACCAATGCCCTCACCTTTACTGCTGACACCCTTCGAGGCTGTGAATTAAATTTGTGTTGTAGG
This sequence comes from Nannospalax galili, assembly GCF_000622305.1. Lineage (NCBI taxonomy): Eukaryota > Metazoa > Chordata > Mammalia > Rodentia > Spalacidae > Nannospalax > Nannospalax galili. The sequence continues at coordinate 490,800 of NW_008331125.1, read as the reverse complement.
TCAGCCAAATGTATAATAAGGGCTCCAGCTTGATTTTCCGCAGCTTTAGCTCTCTGGCTGCTAGAGAGAAGATTCTCTTCCAGGGCACACTTGGAAACTTTTAAACTGTTGATTCGAATATGGAGCTTGTCAAATTTATCATTAAGCTCATTGTTTATCTTCATCATTTTATCCAGAGATGCTAGAAGTGACCAGCCAGCATCATTATTTTTCTTATTTTTCTTACAAATTGTCAAATGTTTTATGTATAGAGTCACTAAATTTCTTGCTCTTCATAAGAGGTGAGTTAGGAGATTCAAATGGGTCTATCTCCATAATTGTTTCAGATAGTCTACACTGTGGATTTTAGTACTCTCCATGCTATCTGAAAACTCTGATTTGGAGAGCCTTCTCCAAATACAAACAAGCCCATTAAAGAAATTCATCCTTTCAATTCTGTTTCTCTAGAACCTGGTACCATAATCTGTATAGTCAGTGTTCTCCAAAGAAACAGAACTGGTAAAATGAATATATATGTATAGAGATTTATCAGCTTAGCTCACAGGATAGAGTCCGAGTAGTCCAACAACGGCTGCACCACACTGGAGAGGTTGAGAATCCGTAGTCGCCCATTCCACAAGGCTGGATGTCTCAGTAGTCTCGATCTGGTGCTGAAGGTCTAACAAATTCCAAAAGATAAGCTAGTCTTCAGTCTACAGCAGCAAGACGAACTCACCAGCGAGAGAGAAGGCAAGCAGCAAGAAGCCTGGCATTCTCCTCTGCCTAGGTCTTGTATATAGGCTGCCATCAGAAGGTAACACCCACATTTAGGGTGTGTCTTCCAGCTTCAGATGATCCAATCAAGAAGATCTCTTTTATTTTAGTTAACCCCAGATCCAGTCAAGTTGACACCCAGGATTAGCCATCACAACACACAAGGAAGAAATTCTTTACACAATTGCAGTGGATGGAAACAGAGGTTGTAGCCCTCCCCAGTGCTGAGGGACAAACCCAGTGTCTCACATACACCAGACAACAATTCAGTCACTAAGCTACTCCATGTATGGTGTGTGGGTTGGGATAACCAAGGACTTATTGGCCATATTCCTGTCAACACTGCTTCTCTACATGGTTATCTTGGGCTTCCTTGTGGCATGATGGTATCAGTATAGACTGTTTCTTGAATTGTGGCTGGATTCTCCCAGAGTACACATTCTAAGAGAACTGCAAAGAAAGCCAGTGAGATGGCTCAGTGCGTTAAGGCACATGCCACCAAGACAAATGACCTGATTAGATCCTCAGGACCACATGTGGAAGGAGAGAACAAACTCCTGCAACTTCCACAAACATGCCATGGAATGTAAGAATGCACACACACACACACACACACACACACACCATAAAAA
>NW_008331125.1:483416-489071 GCF_000622305.1 Nannospalax galili | reverse complement strand
GTTTAATGAGGTCCCATTTGTTGATTCTTGACCTTGTTTCCAGGGCAGTTGGTGTCTGGTTTAGAAAATCCTTTCCTACACTTATCTTGCAGGTTATTGCCAATGTTTTCTTCTAACAGTTTCAGGCTTCAAGTTGAGGTCTTTGATCCATTTGGAGTTGACTTTTGTGCAAGGTGAAAGATAGGGGTTTAGTTTCATTCTTCTACAGGTGGAGACCAGTTTTGCCAGCACCATTTGCTGAACATGCAGTCTTTCCTGCAGTGAATATTCTTGGCCCTTGTCAAATATCAGGTGGCTGAAATTGCATGTACTCATATTTGGGTCTTTAATTTTGTTCTAAAAAAAAAAAGAAAACTGCCAAAAGCTTCAGACCTTCTTATGACCCTTCTGTTGGTCATGGCATTCACAAGGTAGCCTAGGCTCAGAGAAATGGAGACATCAATTATATTTTTTTAAAATAAATTGAATTTTTGTGCATTTCATACAGAACATCTTAATCAATCTTAATCATCTTTATACACCCTTTCCTCATTGTCACCCTCCCATAGACACCCCACCCCACTGGAATTCATACAGTCTATCATTTGTGTCTTTAGTGTTCCTAGGTGTCCGTCAGTGCAAGTTCATCCACTGGGGTCTATGCAGCCTATCTAGAGTCCCTTCCTTTAAGAAGATCAGCTCTTCCTCACCCAGCAGTAATCAGCTGCTAATAATTCTTTGACTAAGATTGGGGCCTCTGCCCAGTTCCACAGTTCTGCGCTGGGGTTTTGTTTGCTTGAGTTTGCATAGGTCTTGTACATGCTGATACCATTGCTGTAGGTTCATATGAACAAGGTTCCAGGCTCTTAAAATCTTTCTGCCCTCTCTTCCATAATGGTCCTGAGCCCTAGGTGGGTGAAGTTTAATATAAGAGTCTGTCAAAAAACCCACACTCTGCAGACTCTAACTCTTCACACTTTTGTCATTTGTGACCTTTGTGTTCCTGGCTCTCTGTTGTATGAGGGAGATTCATTGATGAGAACTGAGAGACACATTAGTGTTCTCTTTATCCTTTGTTCTGTGTTCCATGAGCCTTAGATGTAGAGGTTGCATTGTAGATGTGCCACTTAGGCTTGGGCAATTCACAGACAATGTCTGTGTGTGACCAGTTGTAGTACTCTGTAATAATCTCCATCTGTTGCAAAAGAAGCTTCTTTGATGAGTTGTGACTGTGATACTTGTTTGTAAATATAAGGATCCATATTTTGCACACAGTAAGAAGTTACATTTGTCTAGGAATGTGACTCTTTGATGAAGAAGAACTTGCTCATTCAACAAGGGAAGAAACTGATGGCAGCCATCTTGGAAATCAGTTACCCTACCTGGCCTACCTCAGAGCAAAATGAACTGTGAGTAAAACACAATTAGTCTTTCTGCTCTCTCTCATTCTCTCTCTCTCTCTCTCTCTCTCTCTCTCTCATTCTTGTATAAATATTGTAGTACCATGCTTGAGGACAAAAGCTGTCTATAGGTGACAGAAAGGACAGCTCCATCCATGCTCTGTGAGACATTAAGTCCTAACATGGATGGACAAAGGACAGCAACTTAGTTGGGGAAATCTCTTCAGAAGATGCTACAAAGGAATGTTAGAGATCTAGTTGAGTCTGCCAGGATGAGTAATGATATTCAGTAATCTCAAGACAAATCTAGATGTCCACTTGCAATCATCCCAAATGGAGGCAAAACCAACAGGATGAAGTTACCAGACAGTTCCAGACAGGCACACAGATAAGCAGGCCTGATGTGTGGCAGTTTTGATGGGCAAGCTTAAGAATGCTGAGAAACAAACCAAGGATCTGGACAATATCACTATCAGGAAAGCAGAACATGACAGAGCCCCAAGAAAAACAGCAACTGAAAAGCTAGGGGAGAAATGCAGAGAAAAGTCTGGATCTCATGTTGGAACCCAATGGGGATAGTATACACACTGGAATTAAAGACCCCTGAAGGGCTGACATTATCTGCAAAAGAAAATATCTGCAGCTCCTGCTCATGCACAGATGTAAGGGAGCCATCAAGGAGTCTGCACAGTGAGCCTTTGGGTTGCGGATGCCAGAACAAAGCTAGAATTACTGTGGCTTGGAAGGTGAATCTAAAGGCCCCCGAAAGAAGCATTTCTTTTTCTTCATGACTCAGAGAAAGTCAGGAATGAATTCCCTAGACATGAAATTTGAGGAGGTTTCTGGCCTGTATCTGGAATATTTAGGAGTTGTCCGCCTTGCAATCTGATGGGCACTACAAGAAGCACTGGGAGTCTATGGGGCAGGGAGATGGAACAGAAAGTTATTTTCCTCCTTGGCTCAGCCTCCAGATGGGAATATGAGGCTTGTTCTTTAAGTTATAGGGCTATTAAAGGCAGAGGGCCCCAACAGGTCAATCATAACCTAGCAGCCAAAGGCACTAACTAGACCAATCCTCAAGTTATAATGTTTGGCCATAACCACCCTGTGGCTTTCTCTCTCTCTCTCTGTTTCTACATTCATTATTTACTTTGAGGGGTGTGAGTATAGGTATGCATGCCAAATCCCATGTGGAGATCAGAGAACAACTCACAGAAGTCGGTTCTTTCCTTCTACCATGTGAGTTCTGGGCATCCAATTCAGGTCTTTAGGCTTCGCAGCAAGTGCCTTTGTCTGCTGAGCCGTCTCGCTGTCCTCTCTGTAGCACTTAAAGGACTCTCCTGAAATTCTATCGAGCAGATTTCCCAAGTCCTTGGAACCCAATTTTACTTCTAGAACTTAAATATAACTAAGCCATCCACAAACTGGGGAGGTAACGTGCATATGAAGATGTTCACAGCAGTGTTACTGAGAGTAAACTAACTTGGTGCTTCTCGAACTTTGATATGCCTTCCCTTGGAGATCTTCTTCAAAAACAAACTAAGTAGGCCTGGAGCAGGACTTGTGACATTGTAGCAGACTCTCAAGTGACAGCCATTCAGGTCACACTTGAAAATAGCAGGAATTTACCACACAAAGCTTTAAAAACTCAAACACTCACAGGACCTGACTAAATAAAGGGTAAGGACATTGTACAGTAATACTGAGATAGAAGCTGAACCAATTCATATCCTATGACAGAACCCCATCCTTACTTAATGGATGCTTAATTAGCTGATAATTCTGTGGTCATATTAAATTGATGGCGGTGTCTGGAGGCCACTGAGGTGATTTCTCTGTTACTTCAAAACATTTAAAAGCTGAACTACATGCCTGGAGGGAAGTGCAGTGCAGGTGGAGAAGTCAATTGGCTCATGTGTTCTGTTCTAAAGAAGACATTTAGACACCTGACAAAATCAGGAAAGCTAGAAATCATGAAACAAAGTAATTCAGGTAAAGCTTTGATATAATTTAAAAAGCTCTTTTAGGTAGCACTTTCTAACCTTTTCTCCTGCTGCCTGCCATGAACTATCCTATACACCTATGCCTACACAGCTCCTTACATGATGCATTTTTCTCCTGATGCTCTCAATTAATATTTAAAATCAACTGAAAAGGTGTTGAAGAAAAAGGTATTATTTAAGATTAAAAACTTCAAAACAACTGAATTAACCAAATGCAAACCCAAATTCTTCTATAATAAATCCTAGGCTGCTCCTTCATTGACTTGGAATCGCATTATATTAAGTACTGGTTTTCAAATTGGAAATCACTAACTACAACTTGGAATGTATCTTGCCAATATAGTTTCTGTTATGTTTTATTAAAATTGAATTTAGGGGCTGGAGAGATGGTTCAGTGGTTAAGAGCACTGGTTGCTCTTGCAGAGGACCGGGGTTCAGTTCTCAGCCCCCACATAGCTATTAACAACCATCCATAACTCCAGTTCCAGGGGATCCTACATCTTCTTCTGACCTCCACAGGCATTGCACACACATAGTATACTTACACACGTACATTCGTACACATAAAATAAAAATAGAGAAATAAAGTTGAATTTAACTTTTAATGATTTTTGTGGTCTGTGTCCAACATCAATTTTCCTTCATTCTTATGCATATTATATAGCTAGGCACACACAGATGGATTTACACACACACACACACACACACACACACACACACCCCATGGATACTTAAGTCAACATGGCATGTTTGTGGTGCCCAGTCACTGTCTGCTGGTGATTAGGTGGAGCTAGATTGAAGACCCCTGGAGTGAGGGAGTCTTGCTCCTTATTTCACCTAAGCTTACACCTCAAGGATAAATGACAGTAGACAGGTGACAGTATGAGCTCCTGACTTGAGAATATCATTTCAATGTGGAAAATTTAAATGGTGACATTTTAGAAACAAGCGAATACTGTCACTACCAATAATAACCAAATAGGAGCCCATTGGAAGGCTTTTTAGACCTCATCTTTTAGGTTTTCTTAATATTGAAAGAAAGCCAATGAGCGGAAGGGATAAAAAATTATCTCTCATAGGAGACAGATGGATAGTTGCAGATTTGATGAATATGCAGCTGGTATAAAGGACATTATTGACGGAAATTTCTCACGCTATGTGAAAATAAGTTTTCCCTAACAAAATAAGAAAGAAACAAGATTGAGGTGGGTATGGCAACACACATCTGTAACAGGGAACAGTTTCTATTCCAAGGAAATAAAGAAAAGGGGGGAAAAGTCGGTATATAGACTAAAAAGTAATACTTTTTAAGGCTATGTTAAAAGAAAGAGATAGAAGCAAGATAAATAAAATGAAGCTGTGAACAAATTCAAGGAAAGGCTTTGAAAAACACGCTTAGGGAACAAGCAAAGAAAGGAAACCGCAACTTGTGAGACTTAATGTGAAGCAAGAAGATAAAAATCATTTATGCAATCAGCAAACAAAAGCAAGGAAATATCAGTTTTCAAGTCCCATGGAGAGCCTAAAGGGAAGTTCTCGAGACAGTGCTGAGTGTGCAGTTGGGAGGATAAATCATTTCTTTACCTCACTCTGTACAAAAAGATAGCAGACCAAGGATGAGACATTTTTTCCAGCATAAGGGTAGGGAATTGCTGAAATGCTTTTTCCTTACCACAAAGACCTAACAGAATACCCCCATTCAAATGAGCACTGCTCTCAGAGAGATACAGTCTTAAGAAAGAATGTGGGCAACAGAAGATGAACATGTCTTCTTCAGCAGCACACAGACTAGTGAGTCCTGGATGCAGAAACATCAATGACAGCAGTAGGATTTGTTGGAGTAAATTCTTTCCTCTCTTGAGGAAAGATCTTGGGTTTTCTGTTGATGCAGTCCTGGAGCACTTGGAAAGTTGATTTTCTGGAGCTCCAGGACTGCATTTCTCACCCATACCCACAATTGTGAAAGAGAACTTAAGATTGCTTAAAATAATCAAATTTACTTTAAAACATTTACTTAAAAACAACATTTACTTACATGCCTCAGCATTTACTTAACACATACACATACACAGACCCTGAATTCCAGGAAGCAGAGGCACACTAAGGTCTTACAAACTTAAGAAAAAAAGTGTCTGGCATCATATTGAAGCCAAACGTATTTTATCTTGGCCGAAAGTACTTAAAGTTCATTTCTCATGATAAAACAGAAGGCCACAAAGAGTTTCACACATTTGGAACATACATTAAAAAAATTTTTTTTTAACCTTTTACAA